>NC_143139.1:70385681-70688712 GCF_059928025.1 Delphinapterus leucas
ATACCAATTGTACTGCATGCCAGTTTTGTGATCTCAAGCACTGAACTTAACATTGCAGAACATGGGTTTTCTCAGGCTTAACACAGAAATGACAATATCTTTTTCTCAGGGTATATTCATTGGATTAAAAATATATATTTTTAAGTGCCTGTAGCATAAACCCATGTTTTGTTTTGTTTCTGAGTTGTTGTGTTTTTATTAAGACTTTATGGTTTTAAAGCTCTTCTTGGTCCACAATAAAATTAAGGGGAAGGTGCAGAAATTTCCCATATACTCCTGCCCCTACACATGCAGAGCTTCCTCACCATCAATAGCCAGAACCAGAGTGGTACATTTGTTACAACTGATGAACCTACATGCACACATCATAATCACCCAAAGTTCATAGTTTACCTTGGGTTTTTACTCTTGGTGTTGTACATTCTACGGGTGTGCACAAACATATAATGACATGTATCTACTATCATATTATCATACTGGTATTTTCACCACCCTAAAAATCCTCTGTGCTCTACATATTCATCGGCCCCCACCCCACCCACTCCCCACCCAGCCCATGGCAACAAGTGATTTTTTTTACCGTAGATTGCCTTTTCCAGAATGTTCTATAATTGAAATCATATGGTATTTAGCCTTTTCAGATTGGCTTCTTTTACTTAGTAATAAACATTTCAGTTTCCTTCATCTCTTTTCATGGCTATTTGACAGCATTTTTGTTTGTTGGATATATGCATAGTTTATTTGAGAGGTGGTGTCTTTTCTGAATAGTTTTCCTCTTCTTCTGATGCAGTATCTCCCTTTCCTTTTTGGAGCTGTCCTTTAGGACTGTCAATCACTAGATCCTGCCTATCTTAATTAATAGTAGGCATGTGACATACACAAAGAGATAAGAGCTTGCTCCAGCATGTAAATCAACAGCTTAAAGAAATTGTTGCTTTGAAAAAAAAATGTCAGCTGATCTAAAGAATATGCTCAGTGACATAGGTGATGTTCTTCCCGGCAGAAGCCGTGTAACTGCTTGTAGGCCAGTAACAACAGTTGATGGACCTCAGCTGGTTCATGGACAGACTGAGTAACACTAACTTTCCCCAGTTTAGGGACTGGCGGGTACATGACCCAAGTTGTTCCAAAAGTACTCATTTCACAGCAGATATCACCACATAAAATATGAGAGAGAGTTTACAGAGGATTTCTTTCTCCGTTTGAGATTGTGTAGAGTATAAATAATGAGTTAGAAGCTGCAAAGGTAACATTAAAATGAGGAAAGGTCCCTGACTCTAAGAGAAAGTCAGGAATATAGGTTTCTTAAATAATGGTGTATTAGGCAGTGTTCTTTTCAGAAACAGAATCAATAGGATGTGTGTATACAGATTTATAAGAAGAGATTTATTATAATTGGCTCAGGTGATTATGGAGGCTGAGAAGTCCCAAGACCTGTATTTGGCAAGCTGGAGACCCAGAAGAGTTGGAGACAGTTCCAGTCAGAGGCTGAAGGCCTGAGAACCAGGAGAGCCAGAGGTGTAAGTTCTAGTCTAAAAATCAACAAGCTTGAGAACCGAGAAGAGATGATGTTTCAGGTAGAGTTGGAAGTCAGGAAGAGATATTCAGGTAGGAGTGAGTCCCCCTCACTCAGTCTTTTTGCTCTTGTCAGGCCTTCTACTGATTCGATGAGGACCACTTTTATTAGGGAGGGTGATCTGCTTTACTCAGTCTACTGATTCAAATGTTAATCTCATCCAGAAATACCCTCATGGACACACCCTGAATAATGTTTGACCAAATATCTGAGCACCCTGTGGCCCATTCAAGTTGACACATACAATTACTATTACGAACGGTAAGAAAAATAAGTCAAGTACAAAGATTTGAAATAAATATTGCTGAAGTTGATATCAGATAGTCTCATTTTTCATACCTTTCAAATTGGAATGATATACAACCTAAAACATCTTTTTAGTTAGAGTAATTTCTTTTTAAACAATATTCCTATGACAGATCACTTAGAAAACCAAATTTAAAAAAGAAACAGATATAAGGATAACAGACAAGTTATCCTGACCAATGTGGTGGTGGTAGTTACAGAGCCACAATTACTGTGCTCCTCCTGGTCACCCTCACCCACACATATATCTCTACAATGGCTGCCATCCTGGAATAACTTGAACATCACTGGAGAAGATGATTTAAAAGTTGGTTCTAGCTTCAAAAATCCATAATTCATACTGGTAAGGACAGTTAACTTCACTAATTTGTCAGAAAAAATTCACAAAGCCAAAGAACTAAAATAGACAAATAAAATTTATTAGGAAAACATATCCCGAAATTCATGTTTTCTTTCACGTAAGAATAAATGGGGGGACCTTCAAGATGGTGGAGGAGTAGGACGTGGAGATCACCTTTCTCCCCACAAATACATCAAAAACACATCTACATGTGGAACAACTCCTACAGAACACCTACTGAACCCTGGCAGAAGACCTCAGACTTCCCAAAAGGCAAGAAAATCCCCATAACACCTGGGTAGGGCAAAAGAAAAAACAGAGACAAAACAATAAGGATGGGACCTGCACCTCTGGGAGGGAGCTGTGAAGGAGGAAAAGTTTCCACACACTACGAAGCCCCTTCACTGACGGAGACGGGGAGGGGGGCATGGCGGGGGGATGCTTCAGAGCCATGGAGGAGAGTGCAGCAACAGGGGTGCAGAGGGCAAAGTGGAGAGATTCCTGCAAAGAGGATCAGTGCCGACCAGTACTCAACAGCCTGAGAGAGTTGTCTGCTCACCTGCCGGGGCAGGTGGGGGCTGGGAGCTGAGGTTTGGGCTTTGGAGGTCAGATCCCCAGGAGAGGACTGGGGTTGGCTGCGTGAAGACAGCCTGAGGGGGCTAGTGTGCCACAGCTAGCCAGGAGGGAGTCCAGAAAACAGTGTGGGCTTCTCTAAGAGGCAAGAGACAATTGTTTTGGGGTGCGAGGGAAGGGGATTCCTTTCCAATCTGTCCACAGAAAGCAGAGCACCGCCTAAATAAGCTCCAGAGATGCACGTGAGCCGCAGCTATCAGCTCGGACCCCAGAGACGGGCACGTAATGCTAACGCTGCTGCTGCAGCCACCAAGAATTCTGTGTGCAAACACAGGTCACTATCCACAGCCCCCAGGAGCATGTGCAGCACGCCACTGCCAGGTTCCCGTTACCCAGTGACAAGTTCCCCAGGAGAACACACAGCGCACCTCAGGCCGTTGCAATGTCACACCAGCCTCTGCTGCCACAGGCTTGCCCCGCATTCCAATTATAACTACCGTACCCCTCGCTCCTCCCAGCATGAGTGAGCCAGAGCCCCCTAATCAGCCACTGCTTTAACCCCCTCCTATCTGGGCAGGGAACAGATGCCTGAGGGCAACCTAAACCCATAGGTGGGGCCCAAACCAAAGCTGAACCTCAGGGACTGTGCAAAAAAAGAGAAAAGGAAATTTCTCTCTGTAGCCTTAGGAGCAGGAGAATAAATTCCCACAATCAATTTGATGTACCTTGCATCTGTGGAATACCTGAATAGACAATGAATCATCCTAAAACTGAGGTAGTTGACTCTGGGAGCACGAGTACACTTGGGGTTTGCTGTCTGTGACTGATTGTTTCTGATTTTTATTACCTCTTGTTATCATTGCTGGATTTGTTTATTGGTTTGGTTGCTCTCTTCTTTTTTATTATTATTACATTTTTAATTTTTTTCTTTTAATAATTAATTTTTTTTTAATTTTAATATTTTTAATTATTATTTTTTTATTTCTTTTTTTCTCCCTTTTATTCTGAGCCGTGTGGCTGACAGAATCTTGGTGCTCCAGCCTGGTGTCAGGCCTGAGCCTCTGAGATGGGAAAGCTGAGTTCAGGACATTGGACGATAAGAGATTTCCCGGCCCCACATAATACCAATCGGTGACAGCTCGCCCAGACATCTCCACCTCAGCACTAAGACCCAGCTCCGCTCAACAGCCAGCAAGCTTCAGTGCTGGACGCCCCATGCCAAACAAAACCCCACCTATTAGCAGAGAGGCTGCCTAAAATCATACTAACTTCACAAACACCCCAAAACACACCACCTGCCGTGGACCTGACCACCAGAAAGACAAGATCCACCCCACCCACGAGAACACAGGCACCAGTGCCCTACAACAGGAAGCCTACAAAACACACTGAACCAACCTGACCCACTGGGGGCAGACACCAAAAGCAACGGGAATGATGAGCCTACAGCCTGTGAAAAGGAGACCCCAAACACAGGTAAACAAAATGAGAAGACAGATAAATATGCAGCAGATGAAGGAGCAAGGTAAAAACCCACCAGACTAAACAAATGAAGAGGAAATAGGCAGTCTACTTGAAAAACAATTCAGAGTAATGACAGTAAAGATGATCCAAAATCTTGGAAATAGAATGGAGAAAATACAAGAAAATGTTTAACAAGGACCTAGAACTAAAGAGCAAACAAACAATGATGAAGAACACATAACTGAACTTAAAAATATTCTAGAATGAATCAATAACAGAATAACTGAGGCAGAAGAACGGATAGGTGACCTGGAAAATAAAATAGTGGAAATAACTACCACAGAGCAGAATAAACAAAAAAGAACAAAAAGAATTGAGGACAGTCTCAGAGACCTCTGGGACAACATTAAACACACCAACATTCGAATTATAGGGGACCCAAAAGAAGAAGAGAAAAAGAAAGGGACTGAGAAAATATTTCAAGAGATTATAGTTGAAAACTGCCCTAATTTGGGAACGGAAAAGAGTCAATCAAGTCCAGGAAGTGCAGAGAGTCCCATACAGGATAAATCCAAAGAGAAACACACCAAGACACATATTAATCAAACTATCAAAATTAAATACAAAGAAAAAATATTAAAAGCAACAAGGGAAAAACAACAAATAACATACAAGGGAATCCCCATAAGGTTAACACCAGACCTTTCAGAAGAAACTCTGCAAGCCAGAAGGGAGTGGCAGGACATATTTAAATTGATGAAAGGGAAAAACCAACAACCAAGATACTCTACAAAGCAAGAGTCTCATTCAGTTTCGATGGAGAAATTAAAACCTTTACAGACAAGCAAAAGTTAAGAGAATTCAGCACCACCAAACCAGCTTTACAACATATGCTAAGGGAACTTCTCCTGGCAGAAACACAAGAGAAGGAAAACACCTACAAAAACAAGCCCAAAACAAGTAAGAAAATGGTAATAGGAACATACATATTGATAACTACCTTAAATGTAAATGGATTAAATACTCCAACCAAAAGACATAGACTGGCTGAATGGATATAACAACAAGACCCATATATATGCTGTGTACAAGAGACCCATTTCAGACCTAGGAACACATACAGACTGAAAGTGAGGGGATGGAAAAAGATATTCCATGCAAATGGAAATCAAAAGAAAGCTGGAGTAGCAATTCTCATATCAGACAAAACAGACTTTAAAATAAAGACTATTACAAGAGATAAAGAAGGATACTACATAATGATCAAGGGATCAATCCAAGAAGAAGATATAAAAATTGTAAATATTTATGCACCCAACATAGGAGCACCTCAATGCATAAGGCAAATGCTAACAGCCATAGAAGGGGAAACCTACAGTAACACAATAAACGTAGGGAACCTTAACACCCCACTTCCACCAATGGACAGGTCACCCAAAATGAAAATAAATAAGGAAACACAAGCTTCAAATGACACATGAAACAACATGGATAATTGCTATTCACAGGACAATCCATCCAAAACAACAGAAATACACTTTCTTCTCAAGTGTTCATGGAACATTTTCCAGGAGAGATCACAAATCAAGCATGGTAAATTTCACAAAATTGAAATCATATCAAGTATCTTTTCCGACCACAATGCTATGAGACTAGATATCAATTAAAGGAAAAAATCTGTAAAAAATACAAACACATGGAAGTTAAACAATACACTATTAAATAACCAAGAGATCACTGAAGAAGTCAAAGAGGAAATCAAAAAATACCTAGAAACAAATGACAGTGAAAACACAATGACCCAAAATCTATGGGATGCAGCAAAAGCAGTTCTAAGAGGCAAGTTTATAGCAATACAATCCTACCTCAAGAAACAAGAAACACCTCAAATAAACAACCTAATCTTACACTTACAGCAATGAGAGAAAGAAGAACAAAAAAACAACCAAAGTTAGTACAAGGAAAGAATTCATAAAAATCAGATCAGAAATAAATGAAAAAGACATAAAGAAAACAATAGCAAAGTTCAAACTTAAAAGCTAGTTCTTTGAGAAGACAAACAAAATTGATAAACCATTTGCCAGACTCATCAAGGAAAAAAGGGTTAGGCTCAGTCAACAGAATTACAAATGAAAAAGGGGAAGTAACAACTGACACTGCAGAAATCAAAGGATCATGAGAGATTACTACAAGCAACTATATGCCAATAAAATGGACAACCTGGAAGAAATGGACAAATTCTTAGAAAAGTACAAACTTTCAAGAGTGAACCAGGAAGAAATAGAAAATATAAACAGAACAACCACAAGCACTGAAATGGAAACTCTGATAAAAAATCTTCCAAAAAACAAAAGCCTAGGACCAGATGGCTTCACAGGCAAATTCTACGAAACATTTAGAGAAGAGCTAACACCTATCCTTCTCAAACTCTTCCAAAATATAGCAGAGGCAGGAACACTCCCAAACTCATTCTACATGGCCACTATCACCTTGATACCAAAACAAGACAAAGCTGTCACAAAAAAAGAAAACTACAGGCCAATATCACTGATGAACATAGATGCAAAAATCCTCAACAAAATCCTAGCAAACAACCCCACAGCACATTAAAAGAATCATACACCATGATAAAGTGGGATTTACCCCAGAAATGCAGGATTCTTCAATATATGCAAATCAATCAATGTGATACACCATATTTACAAATTGAAGGATAAAAACCATATGATAATCTCAATAGATGCAGAAAAACTTTCAACAAAATTCGACACCTATTCATGATAAAAACTCTCCAGAAAGTAGGCATAGAGGGAACATACCTCAACATAATAAAGGCCATATATGACAAACCCACAGCCAACATCATTCTCAATGGTGAACAACTGAAACCATTTCCTCTAAGATCAGGAACAAGACAAGGTTGCCCACTCTCACACTATTATTCAACATAGTTCTGGAAGTTTTAGCCACAGCAATCAGAGAAGAAAAAGAAATAAAAGGAATCCAAATTGGAAAAGAAGAAGTAAACTGTCACTGTTTGCAGATGACATGATACTATACATGGATAATCCTAAAGATGCTACCGGAAAACTACTAGAGCTAATCAATGAATTTGGTAATGCAACTGGGTACAAAATTAATGCAGAGAAATATCTTGCATTCGTATACACTAATTATGAAAATTCGGACAGAGAAATTAAGGAAACACTCCATTTATCATTGCAACAAAAAGAATAAAATACCTAGGAATAAACCTAACTAAGGAGACAAAAAACCTGTATGCAGAAAACTGTAAGACACTGATGAAAGAAATTAAAGATGATACAAACAGATGGAGAGATATACCATGGTCTTGGATTGGAAGAATCAATATTGTGAAAATGACTATACTATCCAAAGCAACCTACAGATTCCCTGCAATCCCTATGCCATTTTTCACAGGACTATAACAAAAAATTACACAATTTGTATGGAAACACAAAAGACCCCATATAGCCAAAGCAATCTTGAGAAAGAAAATAGAGCTGGAAGAATCAGGCTCCCTGACTTCAGACTATACTACAAAGCTTCAGTAATCAAGATAGCATGTTACAGGCACAAAAAAAGAAATACAGGTCAATGTAACATGATAGAAAGCCCTGAGATAAACCCACGCACATATGGTTACCTTATCTTTGAACAACGAGACAAGAATATACAATGGAGAAAAGACAGCCTCTTCAATAAGTGGTGCTGGGAAAACTGGAGAGCTACATGTAAAAGAATGAAGTTAGAAGACTTCCTAACACCACGCACACAAACAAACTCAAAATCGATTAAAGATCTAAATGTAAGGCCAGACACTATAAAGCTCTTAGAGGAAAACATAGGCAAAACACTCTATGACATAAATCACAGCAAGATCCTTTTTCACCTCCTAGAGAAATGGAAATAAAAAGAAAAGTAAACAAGTTGGACCTAATGAAACTTAAAAGCTTTTGCATAGCAAAGGAAACCAAAAACAACACAAAAATACAACCGTCAGAATTGGAGAAAATATTTGTGAAAGCAACCGACAAAGGATTAATCTCCAAATTATACAAGCACCTCATGCAGCTCAATATCAAAAAAACAAACCCATTCCAAAAATGGGCAGAAGACCTAAATAGACATTTCTCCAAAGAAGATATACAGATTGCCAACAAACACATGAAAGGATGCTCAACATCACTAATCATTAGAGAAATGCAAATCAAAACTACAACAAGGTATCATCTCACACCAGTGAGAATGGCCATCATCAAAAAGTCTACAAAGAATAAATGTTGGAGAGGGTGTGGAGAAAAGGGAACTCTTTTGTACTGTTGGTGGGAATGTAAATTGATACAGCCACTATGGAGAACAGTATGGAGGTTCCTTAAAAAACTAAAAATAGAACTACCATATGACCCAGTAATCCCACCACTGGACACATACCCTGAGTAATCCATAATTCTAAAAGAGTCATGCAGCACTATTTACAATAGGCAGGTCATGGAAGCAATGTAAGTGTCCATCGACGGATGAATGGATAAAAAAGATGTGGCACATATATACAACGGAATATTACTCAGCCATAAAAAGAAACGAAATTGAGCTCTTTGTAGCTAAGTGGATGGATCTAGAGTCTGTCAGAGTGAAGTAAGTCAGATGGAGAAAAACAAATACCGTATGCTAACACATATATATGGAATCTGAAAAAAAATGATTCTGATGAACCTAGGGGCAGGACAGGAATAAAGATGCAGACGTAGAGAATATACTTTACGACATGGGGAGGGGGAAGCCTAAGCTGGGATGAAGTGACAGAGTAGCACTGACATATACACACTACCAAATGTAAAATAGATCGCTAGTGGGAAGCAGCTGTATAGCACAGGAAAATCAGCTTGCTGGTTTGTGGCCACCTGGATGGCTGGGATAGGGATGGTGGAGGGACACGCAAGAGGGAGGGGATATGGGTATATATGTATACATATAGCTGACTGACTCTGTTATACAGCAGAAACTAACACAATATTGTAAAGCAATTATACTCCAATAAAGATGGCAAAAAACAAAAGAATGAATAGGAAATATAAAATACAGAAAATGTGTTTTTCCCACTGGAATAAAAACCAGATAAAAGAAAGTAATAAAACTCATCAAGTAAGCATGGAATAAAAAATAGTTTCCCCTAATCTCATCTG
This sequence comes from Delphinapterus leucas, assembly GCF_059928025.1. NCBI lineage: Eukaryota > Metazoa > Chordata > Mammalia > Artiodactyla > Monodontidae > Delphinapterus > Delphinapterus leucas. The sequence goes on from NC_143139.1 coordinate 70,395,148, forward strand.
CTTAATTCCAATGGAATGGCAATAAATCCATCTCATAAAGTCCCAACATGAACTTGGCCTGATGAGAGAATAGTCAGTTCATTACCCTGACTTTGTACATTTTCTCTATAAAAGCAGATTTCAAGATTCCAAATGACTTTCAGATTACTGATTCTACCACCAGCTGTTGCAATACAATGCAAGTTTTTGGCTATGAAACATATTTTTGTGTGCTTTGATATTTATACTTTTGCACATCTTTTAAACAGGTGCTAGGCTGCAAAGATAGGCTATGCATTAGAAGCCTAGAGAAAAGATTTCTGAGATAAACTAAATTCTTTCTTGGAAATATACTTGCCTCTTGGCACCTATGACTTTTTAGCTATAGCTTGATAAATCTACACTCGAATCTTTGGTTGCTACAGCAGTTGGTCTTGAGAGGCTGTCTGGTTTCAGTTTTCCTACAGTGGAATGGAGCATGAAGACTATCCTCAAGTTATTTATGCAAAACAGCATTGGTTCTACCAATTCTAATCCTAAAGCTAACTGAAAGCTTTATTTATAAAATCACATAAAATAATTTATGGGCTACTTGTTCTAAATAAAATAGTTTCAAAAGAATTTATGATAGAATGTTGAAAATAATAATTTGGGTGAATTAAGTATTTTTTGTGAAATGAGAAAAATTCTGAAAGAATGTGTTGAGGCAGAAACTTGCTGCATAGATTTTTCTACTGCCTCTCATGCAAATGCTGGCTTTGTAGACTTTTTTTTTAAGTTCTGAGTTTTCATAGTTCAAGGTCACTCTCCATTTAAAAACTCCAGAAAGAGCTAAAGGAAGCCTCACAAAGACACCTGGCTTATTCAGAGACCTGAGTTATTTCAAAATGTATTTCTAAATGGAATCACTATATTCATATATAAAGGACAGTCATATTTGGCCATAAAAGCTAGATTTTATACTATAAAAATTTTTCTTCTTAAAATAATATTTATAACATGTTTTGAAGCACAGTTGAATCAAGAACAATATATATTTCATTTATAGTTTTCTCTTAAAAATGATTCATTAAATGCTAATAAAGGTAAATATTTTATTGAGAAAAAAATGACTACTGAATCATTACCTTGCTTCAAGATTATCAATACATTTTTATTAACTTTACTATAAATAAAATTCCTGCAAATAGAAAACACAATTTTCATGACAGCCCCTTACCTAGCTCTTAACCCCCTTCTCTGGCCAAGCCTTCCCTTATATCTTACACTCAAGCATTTTCTCCACAAAATTGTTCATTCTGCATTCTATGCCTGAAATCATCTAAACGCCATTAACCTTAATGATTTCAGCTCATTCTTTATGTATCATCTAGATATACTTTTTTTCTGTGAAGTCTCTGTGAAGATACACTCTGCCCACTCTACCCTCACCTCAACATGTTAGTTGTAATTACCTCTTTACTCTTTGTTATCTCATAATAATTCCTGAATTCCTTGGAGACAGAAGCTATATCTAGTTCTACTTTGAATTCCTAGCACCTGTCTTTGTGACTAAACAAGGAAAAATTCATTAATTGTTGGCTGAATAAATGTATAAATGAAGTGTATACACTGCTCCCGACCCGTTATATCAGGGTTGACTGTGTGAGGGGCAATAAATCCTTATATTGCCTATGTTCTGCTCATACAAACTGCTCTCTAAGATGCTCTTGAAAAAAGATAATTTGGAAGCTTCTGACATAACAATAAGGTTATCAATAAATGCATGGATAGCTTCTGCATTTAGGTCTATGTTTAAAGAAGAAGTGAATTGATCTGCATAAAGTGCATTTTTATGGCATGAAAAATAACCAAGAACTTAGGAGTTGGGGGCAAGTGGGGAATACAGATAAAAGAGAAGATGGGAGGGATGAGAGAAGAGAAAGACCAGGCCGACTTGCATCAGGTTAGAGCTTATGGGTAAAAGGGTCTCAAAATTCATGTTGATGGATTAACCAAATGTTGTTTAAGGATGGCAATGTCTGCTTTTAATTCTAACATGTTAGCATTGCTGTGAAGTAAATCCCTTCATTAATCTGAAATCTTAGGTTAAGACCATCATGAAATACAAATGTCTTCTGAAGGTTTTTGTTTTATGTTGCTTTTGTGTACACAAGGGAAATAGGGCTGAGTTTCAAGTTAAGGCAGAGAAAAGAGACAGAAACAGCCTCAGGAGATGAGACACAAGGGATTTTCAGCAGCATCAGAAACTTGGAAGTCAAACGTGCCATGAAATTTTAAGCCCCAGAGAATTCACTAAAACCTGGGGAAGGTCATTGGACAGGGATGTGGTTTAGGATGCTACAATTTAATTGTGTGCATGTGCATGTGCGTGTGTGTGTGTGTGTGTGTGTCTGTGTCTGTGTCTGTGTCTGTGTGAAAGAAAAGAGCAACTTTAGCTGACTTTCAAGATTCACATAACTTAGCCTCATGCAGCTATATTAAATCATTAAATTAACATCAAGAACTGTATATAATTTACCCTGTCATATTATATTCTCAAAGATATCAAAATATTAGTAATATTAGTACCAAAGATACTTACCTATAAAATAGTAATTAGAAAAATACCCCAAACTTATGTTAAATATTATAAATATGAAGTTTTGGCCTAAGAAATAATTGGCAAATCTAAGAGCAGACAGATTTTTTTCTTTTTTTTTTTAAGAGAAAAAAATTTATCCTAGTACCTGAAGTTTAAAAGAGTAATAAAGAATATTAATTCTTACTTGTACCATCATTTTTATAGTAAATTGCACCAATATTATTGCTTCTCCAACATTATCTAACAACCTTTAAAATGTGTTAATGGGGCTTCCCTCGTGGCGCAGTGGTTGAGAGTCCGCCTGCCGATGCAGGGGACATGGGTTCATGCTCCAGTCCGGGAAGATCCCACATGCCGCGGAGCGGCTGGGCCCGTGAGCCATGGCCACTGAGCCTGCGTGTCCGGAGCCTGTGCTCCGCAATGGGAGAGGCCACAACAGTGAGAGGCCCACTTACCGCAAAAAAAAAAAAAAAAAGTGTTAATGGAGTTTTAATATATACTATATTTTATTTATAAATACTTTAAAATAAACAGCTATGCCTTGTGGCAGATGAAGTTTATTAAAACACATTATACCTTAAGTTAATCTACGAAATAAGTGTGGTGTACTTTTCATATGGTTTTATAACAGATCAGTAAATGCATATAAAAAGAACAGTATTTTGAAATCAATTTAATAAAGTAGATAATTCACAGGTAAAACAACCACAGTGGTTCTTATATAGTACAAAAGATCCTCTTCATATTAAATGATGGGATAAATGCCCACTACAATATGGACTATGTTGTACATTGCTTTTCTTGTAACTGTTTCTGTTTGGTACTTTTAATTTGACCAGTTCATGATATGTAAAGATAAATTATGTTATAGTACTACTCTTGTGAGAATGCATAAATTCTAGGGTGTTTATGTCATTTAATATCAGTTCAAAGCTTAAGAATTTTCATATTATATTTTATGGGGCCTGGACCTTCTCCAGATCTCTTGAATGCCCTCAATGTAATGAGATCCCATTTTGCCAAGTAACCTTGATTCATATAAAACCATAGGCCATTAGCAAGCTGGCATATATATGTATACATACACACATGTATCTACATATGTATATCTGTATATATATATGTAAAACACCAAGTGCTACCTCCAAACAATTTATACACCCACTTCTTCAGTAGTAGCCTATCCCATTTCTTCCCTTTAATCAATGGCACAGCAATGCAGTTAGCAGTTCATTGACATTCTAATCACTGTGAGGTCTTGCAGCTATTGTTGATATACATAATTATGTAATTAGTTTTAAGAATATTTGTATCACTCTCAACAAGAATTGAGTTTTAACTTATGTTCAGAGAAAACAGACTTACAGTAATCTCTATCTCTGATGTCATGAAAATTCCCATTAAATACACATATACTAAGATAGTTCAATTAAGCATTTAATTAATAAGGAATTTAATGATTTTCCTTATCTCCCCCCCCCCCAACATCTTCTAGTCCAGTTGTTAGGGCTATATAACAACCACATTAAACCTAGCGTCATAAAACAACCCTTTTATAGACAGATTATCTAGGCTGATTGTATACCACCTGATTAACATATTCAAGATTCTTACAGTGAGAGTGGGCAGAGAATTTGGCAGAAAATTGTGTACATCAGATAATGTGCTACTACACACAGTGCCCACGGTGGGCTGGACTCTGTGCTAAGAGCTGCTGGAGGCTTTACGTAGGAATCAACATGGATGCTGGTTTGGGAGCTGGCTGGTGACTGAGAGATGAGATGATCCGTAATGCCAACTATTACAAGACAAATCTGAGAGTGGGCTGGGGAGAACCAGTGCAGCTCAGAGAAGATAGGAGACAGCATCAACCTGGCAGGACCTGATAAGGAGAGCATGAATAACTCTAATCTATCAAATGTTGTCTCACATGGAAGGGTTTTAAAGTTTCAAAGATGAAAATCATTACCATTTCCTTCTTATAATCATTTAGGTAGTTGCAAGTTTTAAGGTGTACTAACAAAGGTCGGACTTTGCTATAATACATATATATTATTTTTATCATTTATGTATTTTGTTTTAAAAATCCTATTTGCTTGATGTTTTTTAAAAATTCAGAGCTAAAAACACTTTTTAAAGTTTCTGAAAAACATGATTTTATAAAACTTCATGACTATTTGCGCATTTCCATAAGTTTGACATGCTCTGGTATACCAGGAAATGTGCCAGTTTGTGCTGTCCCTGGTTTTGTACTTTGTACATCATTTTGGTAAGTAAACTGCTATCATTTCTGCCAAACACCTGTGAGCAGTTCACCAAGCTGCATATTTTAATTCTGATATGCTTATAAAGGTAAAAATATTATAGCCACCTGGACCTTCTTTTTTATAAAAAACAAGTTAAGCCAGAATATAATTTTTTTTATTGTGCAAATTGGTAAAACTGTTTCAGCATCGCTAAACTACTTGAACATAAAGTACTAAAAATTTGAAACAATAGCCCAGTAATTAGATACAAGGAAATTGTGTCAAATGTAAAAGGAAGTTTTTGTAAACTGTGTTTTGTTTTAGGTTTGGATTGTAATCATACAAATTGAGTCTCTAGATAACATCTAACATATCTACAGGGCCCTAGATTGCAACATTTTTTTAACTAGAATGTAATATTATGTCTTAAAAATTTTTGTTTTGTTTTTGATCTTGTTTTGAAGAAATCAGTCTTACTCCAAAAAGCACAAGTAATGGGGAGGGTTATTGTAAAGATTTAAGTAAGATAATAAGGAGATAGCACTGTCATGGAAATGCAATAGCAGAACTGGAGGTCATAGAGAGTTGAGCTGGAGGTTAATTTTGGTTTCAAGATGTCTTAGCTCGGGCTGCCAAAACAAAATACATATGGTACACTGAGAGGCTTAAACAACAAAAATTTATTTCTCACAGTTCTGGAGCCTGTAAGTCCAAGATAAAGGTGACAGTAGATAAGGTTCAGGGTGAGAAACCTCTGCCTGGCCTGCAAACTACCAACTTCTCACTGTGCTCTCCCATGGAGGAAAGAGAATGGGCTCTGGTGTCTCCCTCTTCTTATAGGGACACTAATGCCATCATTAGAGCCTGACCCTCATGACTTTATCCAAATCTAATTATCTCCCAAAGCCCTTACCTCTAAATACCACCACATTAGAGGTTAGAACTTCAACACATCAATTCTGGAGGAATACAAACATTCAGTCCCTAACACAAGGCATATCCTGGGACATGAGGAACAGGGCCTTGAAAACACTGATTACAGAACTTGGCCATTACTGTGACTAAACAACATTTCCCATTAGCCTCTTTTTAGCCCAATACCAAATGCCTAATACCCAATAATCAATGCATTGGTTTTCCTCTAGTTTTTCAGAAACTCTACTCAAGAATGGATCTGATAATCCTCTGTTAGTGTCATTTGGAGCAAATATACAGTTAGTTTTATTCTCTCTGCACGACTGTATCTTGCCTCTCTGAAAGTTTTTAAATCTGTATTAGGAAATCTTATTCATGTCCCAGAAATTTCTTTAAAAAGACTAAGTGAAAAACTTGAAAATAACATATACAGATGATTGCAAATGAAGGTGGAAATATGGCATGGGGAAAGCATGTTCATCTCTAATTTCATGAAGAAAAAATAAAATTGAAATAGTCTGCATTTATTATGAATCTATAACCTATAGGCCTACCTGTTTAAGGCTAAAGTTGCATGTTGAAAGGTATTTTAAAAGTTTTTCATCAAAATCAGAAGTAAACACCTACCACCATATCCCAGAAATCTATATTCTCCTGCATTACATATTGCATCTTTGAAAGAAAATGTTTATCACATTACATGTTTGAAAGCAAAATTTATGTGTGGGTGAAGGAACGTATATATAAAATCACTTGTATTTCTTTCACTGTTAATCTTCTTCTAAAGGGCCTCAATAATGTTTCCAAACTCAAGTACACAAATTCCATACGAATATACAGTACTTTTTAATATATTAAATAAACAAACTTTCCCTTTGTAATATTTAGGACACATGCTCCATCAATAAAAGCTCAAGAGGGGACCTCCCTGGTGGTCCAGTGGTTAAGATTTTGCCTTCCAATGCAGGGGGTGCAGGTTCGATCCCTGGTTGGGGAGCTAAGATCCCACATACCTCACGGCCAATAAAAACACCAAAACAAAAAACAGTAGCAATATTGTAACAAATTCAATAAAGACTTTAAAAATGGTCCACATCAAAAAAATCTTTAATAAAAAAGGTTCAAGGAAGTCTTCTTAAAACATTTATTATTTCTTATTTTATAATGAAAAAAATGCACACCCATTATAAAAACTTGGAAAACAAAGAAAAGCATAAAGAAGAAACAGAAATAACTCACAATTTCACTACCACAAAATATATAGTTACTGAAGCTAAACAGTCCTTAACCAGTTTTTAGTTTTTCTTTGAAAACTTGGGACATTTTCTCACTATAGTACTTCTTTGAATGTCACATATTAGATTCCAAGATAATTCTACGTACGCACTCTCAGAGATTCTTTATTAGAGGAAACTAAACTTAAGTTCCTTCCTATATCAGCTTCCTCTCCAGATTTCCATTTTTCATTAATGTCCCACTGATTCCATTTCCTTAGGCTCAGTGTCAGAATCATGTTTGGTTCATTTCTATCTTCAAAAGTCTTGTTGATTTTTTTCTATATCTGTCCTGAGACAGACAGATGTTCTTTAACATCATGTGTTATGTTCTTTAACATAGGACTGTAGCCAACCTGGGGGTTAAAACTAACTATCTCTCAAGAACACAAAATAAAGCATATAAAATCTTCCTCTGAGAGTTAAAAGCAACAAGTCAAATGTTAAAGAAAGTATATCTATTCAACTAAAAGTGACCAAATCGCCTGCCTAACTCCAAGGCAATTAAGAGTTAACCATGACCATTGCTTGAAAGTATTAACATACGCTATAAAGGAATGAGTCCATCAGAAGGGAAGATAGCAAGACTGGAATGCAATGGAAAAGGAAAGTTACAGAACAAACATGTTGGGATGAAAAGTATTCATACATTTTTGAATTCATACATTTTGATAGTGTGAATTTTTAATAATGTCATGCTGGATCACTGCCTAACAAGCCTGCTTCAGAATGATCTGATACCAGATAACAGCACTTTGATTTACTGGTTATACCTCCAATCCTTTGCCATGATTAGGAAAATGGGTAAGATTAAATGACTTTTATCTGCCCATAGAAGATAACCCCAAAGATTATGGTTTTATTGTCTTATGTTAATTATTTTCTAATTCAGGATTAAAAAAAAATAACTATATTAAATACCAGTTATTATATCTTCCTTTAAACTAGACTTTTAATCTTGCAAATTCTATCACTAGTGAGTTAAATAAACTTTGGCAATAATATCTAAAGTATGGAAATGGATACATCAGATTATCAGTAACTGACATCAGTAAACATATAAATCATCCAATTTCTCTTATTCTGATTCTAGTTGTTCCGATTATCATTTGACTTCCCAGTGGCATGCTTTCTGGAACAGAATGTGCTGGCCAGATACATCAAGCATCTGGCCTCCTGATTTAGTGTAAGTCCATCTTTAAGAGACAGACGTATTTTTTGGTGTGTATACAAAATCTGGTCTCTAAGAGAAATGAAGGACAGGTTCTAGATCATGACCAAGTTGTTAAATTTATGCTAGGCAACCAGTTAGCCTTCCTCTGTCTAAACATGTCTTAGTGAGCACCTGGCTGTCCTTTACTTCTGTCAAGGAAAAGTTGCCCCTGACCTGATCTGGGAAAGAGTCGTTGTGTGTCATAGGATTCACAACCTCCTTCTGGGAAGAAATCTGTTTTCCTAACAAAATGTGTTAGTAAGGTTTTGATAAATGCATATGAGATTACAAATTTCTGGGGAGTTTGCCCACAACTGAATTTCAGTTTAGAGTATTAATCTTTAACTAAATATTCTTTCCTTTTAATATCTGCTCTACTCTCATAATGGTTATTTAACCTCTTTTTCCAGAACATGTCTCTACAAAGAGAGCAATCTTAGAATTGGTTTGCTTGAGGCCTTTCTCTTGCAGCAAGATTATAATGCAGTTTTGATTGTCTGTTTACTTCTTTCAGTTTCTTTAAGGCCAACAGTCTTTCCTGTCCATTAGTCCTCTAGTTTTATCCCATTCTACTTACAGCAACCAGATTATTTTTTAAAACGTCCCTTATATGTCACTGCTTTGACTAAAATATCAATGGTTCATTATTGACTACCAAATAGTACAAACCAGTAGCACATAATTCATACCTCAAGTCATTTTTTTAATCTGAGGCTTCACTGAAGGCTTTCTATGCCAGACAAAAAGAATCATTTACTCAACAAAACTGTTCTTTTTTCCCTGTTGGTCTTTCTTTATGCTTTTATCTAAACTCTCCTCCCTTACTCCACTTTCATCTGTTAATATTTATATGTAAATTAGAACTCAAGTACCACCTATAATGTATACCTTATCTGTTCAACCAGAATTAATCTCTTCTGCTTCTAAAAATACATTAATTCACCAAGATATTTTTTCTTACAGTTTTAGTGAGATATAACTGACATACAGCACTGTACAAGTTTAAGGTTTACAGCATAATAATTTGACTTACATACATCATGAAATTATCATACTAAGTCTTGTAAACATTCATCATCTCATATAGATACAAAATAACACTTACGATGTACTCTCTTAACTTTCACATACAACATACAGCAGTGTTAATTATATTTTTTATGTTGTACTTTATATCCTTATTTATTTTATAGCTGGAAGTTTGTACCTTTTGACTGCCTTCATCTTCTTCCTCCTCCCCCCAGTCCCTGCCTCTGGTAACTACAAATCTGATCCCTTTTTCTATGAGTTTGTTTGTTTGTTTTTGAAGTATAATTGACCTACAACACTATGTTAGTTCCTGTTAAACAACATAGTGATTTAATATTTCTATACATTCAAAATGGTCATTATGATAAGTCTAGTTACTACCTGTCACCATACAAAGATATTATATAATTATTGATTACACTCCCTACCCTGTACATTTCATACCTGTGACTCATTTCTTGTGCAACTAGAAGGTTGTACCTCTTAATCTCCCTCACCTATTTCTCTCCTCGCACTACCTCTCTCCCCTCTGGCAACCACCTATTTGTTCTCTGTATCTATAACTCTTTCTGTTTTGTTATGTTTATTTGTTTTGTTTTTTTAGATTCCCCATATAAGTGAAATCATACAGTATGCATCTTTCTCTGTCTGACTTACTTCACCTAGCATGATAGGACTTCTGGTGGAAATGAGCTTGGCAGGTTCCAGGTAATTCAGCTTTCCCTACTTACTATACACTACCCTTGATAAAGAAACCAGCCACTATAACAACAAAAGGTCACAAATCCTTCAGTAGAAAAAATGTATTTATAACTTCAAGAAACTAATAAATACTTAATGCTTTACTGGACAGATACTGTGACAGCTTTGAAATATATGTAAATAGTACTCTTTAGGGAAAACATTTTGAAGCTTACATTTTTATCTTATGTCTGGAATATCAGCCTTTTCTGAATCTAACCAGTCTTCCCCCCAGCCATCCCCAAATATCACAAGACAATTTTTAAACAGAGTCCTGAGGTGTGTATTTTTACAAGTTTTTACAAGTTTTCTATTTTTATATTTTTAAACTTGTAATTAAAATATAATTAAGAGATAGGTGTGTGAGCGCTCCCTTCATTTCCTTCTTAAATGCAGATTTTAATAAACTTTAAAATATATACTATTTAAAATTTTGAGTCTATAACCTATGTTCCATACCACCTTGTATCATAGTAATGGGAATAGATCTCTCTCAAGGTCATAAACTTTCTGAGAGCAGGAAACATGCTTCATTTATCTTAGTACCTGCTTACTGATTACACATTTTCTTGCATAATAGTTATTCTTAATACCTGTTTGTTGAATAAAGAAAATACATATATATGTAACTTCCATAAGGAAAGGCTTTGCAACATTACAGATTCTAAATTTATCTCATTTTTTTAAAGTAAGATAATTAATAGTAAGTAGTGTTATGACAACTGTATTGTTTATTACCATTGACTCAGAATCTAGCAGTCTTGGTCTGTAGTAGGGTAGCAAGTACATTTTGAACATTGAACTAAAACTTCTCTGACTGTATTCAACCAAATGAATATTGGTCTTCAAAGCAATCAACTCAGGAGTCCATTTGCTCTCTCCAAAGATTCAACCCTTGCTCAAATGTTACTGAAAAAGAAAAAAGCTAACTGACTTCTGAATAAGATTTCAGGCTTCACAACAAAGTCAGATTGGCTTCCTTACACATCTGGTCATTGACCAGTCACAGCCACTAACTCTAAATTCCAAAAACTATTTTCTGTTTCAGCAGACTTTCTATAATAAAGTAATAGTTGAGGAAGTGCTCAGACTTAAATAAAAAATGTGTTCATTTGATGTAAAAATTCAGGTTTTAGAAAAAAATTACCAATACGTTAATGAGGAAATCAGCTCCTCTGTAATACATGGATGCTGTCAGTAGAAAGAAAAAGTCCCAACATAATAATTGAGCTTAAACATTTGATTAAACAATGTAACTGTTTTCAAGTGTGTATTATTAGCTTAAGTTCCTAACAGTCTTTCTGAGCTTTACTAACTCAAGACTCATTTCCCTTTATCTGTGGAGTATCACAAGCTGTCTCCTCTCCCTGAGAATCACAAAGCCTTGTCTGGTGATTACCGGGTAGTGCTTGGGAAAGCCCTCAGGTTATACTCACGTATAAGTTTTAAAAGCTTATAATCTTGATGGATCACATAACTAGGATGTGGTGGTGGCTACTGCATATGTATCTCCTTCCTGAAATGCAGTTATTAATCATGGCAAAGTGTTGGGAGTCTTTGCATTCTGCACCTATGGCCTTTATTTCTACCATAAAAACCTAAGCTCTAATAGTCATGGTATCAACATGTAGTATATTCTAAAGTATACGTGAGATCCCACTGTCTATAGTATCTTAAGGGTCGTTATCAATTCTCAATCATCAAATTTATGTGCAACAACCAAGCATGCCCAAAAATGTTGCCTTTTCCCTCTACCAGACATTTTAAAATCAGATAACAAATCAGGGTGAGTTTAGTCAAGGGACTCATTTTCCTCTGGCAGTGACTGCATTAGCTGTCACAACTGGAGCTAAAGTCATGTACTTTGGGTCACATTTTCCTTGATCCAGTTCTGTTCCTACCTTTGGCAATATCAACAGCTGTGATTATTATAACTACCCACAGGTGACAGAACTCAGCATTTCATTGTGGGGGGGAAAAAGGCAGTGAAAACGGATGGAAGGTGCAGTATCTATATAATGTTTATGACATTCTCAGGTACCATACAGCTAAAAGAACAAACACTATTTAATCATGCCTGCCTGGGCTAGAGCAGAGGGCACCATATATGGGCAATCACTCAGGCAATAATGCATTAACAATTTCTGCCCCAGTAATTTGAGTCACATTGAAAAAAAATGTTGCAGTTATTTCAAATCTCTTTCTAACCTCAGTCCTACTGGATGCTACATTGGTGTTCTTTCCCGATTCTCTTTGTTCCTTATTTCTTTCCAGATCAAGGAGAAATCAATGTTTAAAAACAATCTTTCTAAAGATTGATATTTGTTCTGTAATCCAAAATAAAATTATTTTAAAAATCTGATAAATCAGATTTATCAGAAGATAAATGCTAATTTCTCTGAAAACTAAATTGGTTAGTGGGCACCCAACGTAAGTTCATATACATGCACCACAACAGTTTCCAAATAATATTAATGAAGAGTTTCCCAGTTTAAAGTCAAGCAAGTGGTCTCACATGTGAAATATGCTGCATCTTCAGCATACAAACATTTCTGCCATTACATTTTGTGCTGAGTTTTAACAGTGAAAAGAAACTCTGCTGGGGACCAGGGCTCAATTGTGAAAGTTTGCTTTTCATTTTCTTATTATTTTAGCTGCATCCTTCCCTCCTTATGCAAAATCCACCAAGGTCTTTTCCTGGCTGGTACTTTTGGAAGCAGTTGACCTCCTTTAAAAGCTTTAAATGATTGATGTATTCTATTAGATGTGTCAGGAAGAAGAGTTTTTGTGAAGCAGGTAAATAAACACCTATACAGAGGTGTGCCCCAGCCCTTAAGTCCTAAAGACACATGAAAAACTCTAACTTAGTTCATAATTCTAAACCAGTTTAATGTGGAAGCTCTTGATTTGCAATGACAGAAATGATTTTAGAAAATGTTTTTATTTGTTTAAAATTCACCCATCCATCTCACAAGCTCTGCAGATGCTATACCCCTTTCCATTTACATGTGTGTGCATGCATTCTCAATTTGACTCTCTGAAAATAAGCTATTACGTGTCCCCGAGCTCTGACTGATACACTGGAGATGGCTTAGTGAAAATAAGAACTTGATATCTTAATCACAGTTCATCTTGAGAGCAAGAGCCAAGGGGTGAAAGCATTAAGTCCTACTTTCATCTTTTGATACTTCTTTCTGGTTCTATGCTGAGTACCCTTGAGGTCAAAGGTAAGCCAGGATGCAGCAGCCCTGTCACCACCATGGTGGCGTTTAGGGATGGTGGGGAAAATTCCTCTTGCCACTAAACCATTCAGGGGCTTTACACAAATCAAGAATCCAAAAATATGTCACATTTCCTCAGCATCCTTTAATTCTGCAGTACATTCCACTCTTTGCAGCCAGAGTTATAGTTGTTATAAACACATTAATGGCTTCTTACATGAAAGCTGTGTCTTTTTAAAGCCTAGATCATATTCACAAGCTGAGTTGTCTTTACCTTGTGAGTATAAGCAACATTGGTGTCTAGCATAAACTAATGAGTTAAAGTGTCTTAGATACTCAACTGTTCCATCTTGTAAGAGATTAAATTGGAAATATTTGGAAGCTAAAAGACCTTTAATTCCTGAAAAAAAATGCTGGTTTGCTCTTTGACTACAGTATGTGTATATAACCAGTTTACAGAATAGGTTGAATTATGGAAAGGAGGGAGTGAGGGGGTACAAACACAAAACATTTTATATGTTTCCCAATCACAGCTTTCAACCATGCTATGATAATGTCATTATTCTGCTCAAAACCCTATAATAGATTAAATGCCAATACTCCCCTCCTTGCCCTGGTTCCTTGTCTGCTCTCTTCTCCCACTGCTGTCTTCCTGACCTCCTTGTTCTCCGATAAGCATGACAGTCATGCTCCTTTCATAGGACTTTGCATAGCTGTTTCCTCTTCCTGGAATGTTGCTTGACTAACTCCCTTCAAGTCTTCATTTAAACTCCATCCTCTTATTGAGAACCACCTTGATTAGTCTATTTAAAAATGAAACTGTTCTCCCTATCAAATACCTGATTTCCCTCACTTTGCAATATTTTTTTTTGCCATAGCACTTTTCACCTTCTAACATAGCATGCAACTTACTTACTTTTCTGTTTGTTATTTATTATCTGCCTTCTCCCATCACTATGTAATATCCATGATTACAAGGACCTTTGTTTTGTTCTGTGATCCACCTAAATCACTGAGAACAGTTCATCCTATAGTGTGCGCTCAATAAATCTTTGAATGATGTAGCTTGTCATTTAAGGCTGTTTGGCTGTTTGGATGCCTTAATATCCAAATCACTTTTAGGTAAAAGAAAACATCAAGCCAATTTAATACAGTTTAACATTTTAATGTTATATTCTCCTTTATGTCCAACGCTTACTATGCTTCAGTCTGAGGGACTTTGAGAGCATAATTTACTTTTCGCTCCTCCTGTGAAGGCCCATTTTTTGTTTGTTGTTGTTGTTTTATTCCTAGGTATTTTATTCTTCTTGATGCAGTCATGACCAGTTTTATGTGTCAACTTTGTTGCGCTATAGTCATCAGTTATTTAATTAAACACTAATCTATGTGTTGTTAAGGTATTTTACAGATGTGATTAAAGTCCATAATCAGTTTAAGTAAGCAAAATTAACCTTGATAATATGGATGGGCCTGATTCAATCAATTTAAAGGCCTTATAAGAAGAACTGGCGCTTCTTTTAAGAAGAAATTTAACTTGTGGATAGCACCTTCAACTTGTGCCGAAGAGTTTCTGTCTACCCTTACCAAAAGCCTGACCTCCAGATTTCAGAACTGCCCAGCCAGACCTCACAATTACGTAGGTTAATTCCTTTTTTTTTTTGCAGTACACGGGCCTCTCACTGTTGTGGCCTCTCCCGTTGCGGAGCACAGGCTCCGGACGCGCAGGCTCAGCGGCCATGGCTCACGGGCCCAGCCGCTCCGCGGCATGTGGGATCTTCCCGCACCGGGGCATGAACCCGTGTCCCCTGCATTGGCAGGCAGACTCTCAACCACTGCGCCACCAGGGAAGCCCCCATTACATTTCTTTTTTTTTTTTTTTTTTTTTAATTTAGTTATTTAGTTTTGGCTGTGTTGGGTCTTCGTTTCTGTGCGCGGGCTTTCTCTAGTTGCGGCGAGCGGGGGCCTACATTTCTTAATGCATACCTCCTACTGGTTCTGTTTCTCTCGTATAACCCAGACAGATACACCTCCTATATAGCCAACCCCCTTAAATGTGTGTTGAGGCCCCTGCTAAATCAGGGAAAAGAAAAACTTTTTTTTTTTTTAATTGACTAGGTGTTGTGGTTTTATTTTACTCACACTCACAGGTTACTGATGTCTTTTGTGAGATAGACTGGATAGTCAGGTGCTGCATGGAGCACACAAGAGAGCTTTTAGGTATGTGGCAGAGATCTCCCTTCTGCATATTCCCCAGGAAGGAATATGTGATCTGATCTGTCATTTCTGGACCACTTCAACTACCCTCAACAAAAATCTGCCCCATAGCCTCTTGATTCTGTTTTCCTCACCTGGAAGCCTTCCCTCTTAGGTCAGGTCTTGCAAGACATTTCAAACCTTGGTATTTTTGTGACACACACCTTAAGTTTATACATCCTTGACTCATCATATAATGGGAGTGACAATGCTCCATACTTTATCCTCTCTCACCCTTTCATCTTTCTGCAGTTCTCTTCTGCTTCTGCTCAAATATACACAGAGCAAATCACAAGCTTGCTATCAAAATCCAACTTGAGAATACATTGTTCTATCCATCTCACAGCCATTATTGATATTCTCAAGGGATTTTCTTGGCAACCTACTTACTTGTCATCGAGTGGGGCTGCAAAGGGCAAGCACACAGAAGAGAGAGAAAAGCCACAACAATTCCCTTATAAAGCAATGATTCCTAACTCTATTACTAAACATATAGAACTCTGAATATGCAAATACAGATCAGGATGGAAAGTCAAGGGAAGGATGAGATCAATAATATCAGGGCCAATTTTATAGTCTCTTAGTAAATCCTAAAGGGATGTGTCAGCTGGTGTGATTTTGGGGCTCTTTTTAGCATATGAGCTATTTTGTGCCATTTGTGTTCAGGTATGAGCCTTTAGCCAAATTTCCAGGAAACAGAGAAAGTCTCATTCAGCATCTTGTTACAAGATTCATCGATAATTAAAGAGGAAGGAAATTCTGATAAACGCTATAACACAGATAAACCTTGAAAACATTATGCTATGTGAAGAAAGCCAGACACAAAAGGACAAATATTGTATAATTCCATTTATATAAAGTACTAGAATCATTAAATTCATAGAGATAGGAAGTAAAATGGTGATTTCCAGGGGCTGGAGGAAGAGGAAAATAGGGAGTTATTGTTTAATAGATACAGAGTTTCAGTTTGAGATGATGAAACAGTTCTGGAAATGGACAGAGGTGATGATTACACAACAATATGAAAGCACTTAGTGTCATTAAACTGTACACTTAGAATGGTTAAAATTTTATGTAATGTATATCTTACCATGAGAGAGAGAGATTCATTACAAGGACTTAACTCCTCTGAAGTTTAAGACCTTATTTGGTGTGTTAAGAACTATAACATAATCTAAGCAAACTTCATAGGAATGTGGCTATTTTCTGTGCATTCAACAGAAATAATCATTACTAATTGGGGACATTTGAAGTGTTAAAGACATTATGCACTACATATATAAATATATAGCATTTCTTAGAATTAAAAAAAAATTTACTCATTACGGACTGAATTTCAGATGCTCTATTACTTTTCTGTGGCTGCCATAATAAATTACCAAAAATTGGGTAGCTTGAAACAACAGAAGTTTATTCTTTTACAGTCCTTAAGTCCAGAAGTATGAAATCAAAGTACTGGCAGAGGCACCATTCCTACAGAGGCTCTAGGGGAGAATCTGTTTCCTGCCTCTTCCAGCTTCCACTAGTGATGGTCAGTATTCCTAGGCTTGTGGCTCCATCACCTTTTACTATATGTATTAATCCTCTCTGTGCATCTCTCTTGTAAGGATACTTGCCATTGAACTTGGGGCCTGCCTGGATAATACAAGATTATCTTCTCATCTCAGGATCCTCAATTTATTTAACTCTATAAAAACCCTCTTTCCAAAGAAAGCAACAAGCACAAGTTCCAGGGAGTAGGATGTGGATGTATCTTTTGGGGGCTACAACGCAGATAATGTAGCCCACTACAGATAATTATGTATGGATCATAATTGTTTTTCTTAATCCCAAATTATTTATAAGTAACATGTGGGAAAATGTTTTCATTGAAATTGCCTTTGAACTGGACTCTTGGCTTCCTCCATAGCCCTCTTATCTCTTGTCAATACAGCAGAGAACATGATTCTTCTAAAACATAAGTGAAAACACATCACTTCTTTGCTGAAAACCCTCCAGTGATGTCCATACTATCCAGCTCTGATCTCACACAGCATAAAAGCTTAGGTGTTGGTGTGCCCACTAGGCCTACAACATCTTCTGTTTCCTGCACTTTATCTTTTCTGGCCTCAGTTTGTAATACTCTCACCCTCATGTCATCTGCTACAGTCACAGCATTCAGTATTTCATTAGCTGTTCTCTGAGCTTGTCAGGAAGGTTCCCACCTTTGTATCTGCTCTCCTTTCTGCCTAAAATGCTTTTTCCTAAGGTATTTATGAGGCTTGCCAATTTCCTTCCTAAATCCTGGCCCAAACATCATTTTTAGTGAGGCTTGTGGTTGCCAGCTGTTCCTATCCACTAACTTTATTTTTCTCCAAAATGTTAATCATCTTTTAATATAGTATATAGTTTGCTTATTAAATTTTTCTATATTATATGTTTCATCCCATAAATTTCGAAGTCCAGGAAGATAGAGATTTTTAACAGTTTTGTTCACTACTATATCTCTGGAGACAAAACAACGCTCAACATATATGAGGTTCTCAATAAATATCAGTTGAATGAATGAAACTGTAAAGAACTCATCCATGTGTGGTTCTTAATTCTATACAAATGTTGAAGAAAAACATATAAACTAACCCAAATATCTCCACGTAATTGTACTTTTGACTAAGTTTAATATAAGCCAGAATTCTGATTAACATTAAAATATGATCCATAGATTTCTAAATATGGCAATAAGAGAAGTATTTCTTAATATAATAAAGTATGCAATATTTGGAAGTAGAGGGGAACCTCTTAAAGAAAATTCAGGTAGAAGGCATAAAATAGGAATTAGAACCATGAAGATAATTTTGTTTTAATGCTTTGACATTAACTTATAGAAAGAAGTCATTTTCCATATGTGTGTGTGTGTGTGTGTGTGTATAATTTCCTTAATTCTGAGCCAGAAGGGGCAGATGCACTTGGCAATAATGATAATCAGTGCCTTTCGTACCCTGCCCAGCAGTGTCCTGGAACATCATGTTCAAATTACATATGGGATTAAAAGCTCTTGTCCATGTGGAAATGAGACTTAGTCTATAGCAACTGCTTCTTTCTGGGATTGTGTGATTGTGTTTAGATAGCACAAATACCTTTGAGATTCAAAAATTAACTCATGCCACCAACATACAAAGAAATTAACTGGAACATTTATTTTTCTGTGGGCAAATAGCAATGGCATAAAAACTAGCTTTCTCTGCTTTTCGAAAGCTCCTTATCAGTGATACAGATCTTCAGTATCTGATTTAGGTAGGCAGTAACAGTGCACACTGAGAAAGGATGCTGCATTATACCTATCTTTGCAATTCAAATAAGGATGTGATGAAGGTGTCTTTCAAAGCCCCTTAACCACATAGTAATTGTTTTTTTTGTATGTGTGATTTTCCACTTAGAATAAAGAGTTCTGATATCTGTCACTTATTGTTTCTTTGTGGCCCTGTAAGTTCTGAAGTCTTGTAGACCTCTGAAAAACCTGAAGGGGTTAGCAGAGGGTGAAGGTAAAAATTGGGAAATCAGCCTATTATTTAAAAAAAATACTTTTTCTGTGGGAGAAATAACAAAACCGTCAGAAAACCAAATATGTCCCAATCTCTAAGCTGCCTCTTCAAGCACTGCAAGTTGATTTGAGGTCAATGAAATAGTTCTGAAATACTTTTGTTGGCAACAGAAAAAAATATACTGAGGAAAGAGACATCCATTCAAACTTCTTCTGATACCTTTCCAAAAGAAAAACTAAATAATTTCCCAAAGCAAAAAATAAATCATTCATCCAGTTAATTCCCCAATCCTTCTAAATTCAACTACAAATAAAATCAATTTCAATATTAAATTACCAAAGCTCAGAATGAGTATTTACTATCTTAAAGTCAAAATCATAATGTAGTCAAAATGAAACTGTTACACCTGATTTCTGTCTATTAGGCTATCACTAGCATAACACTCCTTCTTCATCTGTTAATCCCCTCTGAAGGTAGAACAAGTTATCTGCTCCAGGTGTTTGAGATTATGATCTTGGCACGCTATGGCTCAATGCTTCCTCTTCCTTAATTTTGGGACCCAAAAAACAGTCCACAGGAAATGTACATTGTCTTTTGCTCCTCCCTGCTGTAAATATTCCAGGGGCAGAGAACAAAACATAGAGAAGTGTACAATGTGTAAATCTTTATAAATTTGAGATTAAGTATTAGGTATCTCATTACTCTCACATGCCTACATTCCCCTGTATCACCATCTTCAGTAATAAAAAGAGATATTTTATCTGGCTTCTTTATCTTATATTTCAAATGGTTCAGAACATGGGAGGGGAAGGAAAAGAAGATCATTGTTTTTTGGTCTCTCTTCAAACTTCAGCGATCAAACTGCATTTTTATTTGCTAAAAGTTTAATTTATAAAGCATTGGAATTTCACATATAAACAATACGTGCAATGATCTCTTTTTAATAGCTTTTATTATTTCTAACATTTAAATAAATATTGAAGGTCTTAATGGCCATATATTTCTTCCTATGAAGTATTTAACTACACTAATTTGTATATTTATTTAATTTATATTTATTAAATACCAAACAGGGCATCAAGAAACTTATGTTAAATTAATAACCTACCATAGGCAGGTATTTTGAAACACTTCAAAATCTCTTTTAGACTTATGAATAAATGAGTTAAGGTATTCCATCCTCAAAACAAACCCTATTTGAATTTTCTTCCCACAGTTGCTGAGACTATTTGTACACACATTTTTAAAAATAACCAACTCTAAATGTAGTCAGTACCTCTAACTTTTTCCAAAGGAGGGAAATAAAGAACTTAGCGCTTCAACTCTCCACTGTACAGGTCTCATCAATAAAAATCTTATTATTGTTTTCTAGAATTTCAGGTCTACCTCTTATTATAGCACCAAACAATTGGTATGATTTTTCTGCTATCTACTTAAAGCACTTCTTTCTTCCAAATCCACAGTATTATCTTGTTTTTTCAAATTATAATTGTATCAGAGTTCATCCAAATACACAGAAAGTTTTAATACAGGTAATTAGAGGCCTGCACAAACCCTGCAAGGGCCCAGTGAGGGAAAGTCAAGGAATCCTCTATAAATAAATCAACCTGAAGCACCAAAGCAGGCACTTCTTAGGAGCTTACTGAGTAGCTACTGAGATCTCAAGAATCGGGGTGGGGGGGGGGGTGGCAGCAATTGGTGGTAGTGGCTGCTTAATGCTTGAATATCTCCAAATCCCCACATTAAACCAGGCAGATAAACAGCAAAGCCAAAAACTCATGGGCAATAATGATGACAAAACTAAGTAGCAGGATATAACCAGAAACACCAAATTACACGTAGGTGAAAACAAACTGCTGTTACCCATAAGACCTCTAGAGTATTAGAGCAAGAGGAGGCAGAGGAAAGCAGCAGAGCCTCTGAAAGACCTGCAAACAGGAGAACGTGAAAACAGTCAATGTGAATTCATAGTGGCTTGAGCTGGGAGAGGGCCTGCCCAATTCAATAGGTCACAAAGTCCCTCAGCAACGTCTGAAGATGCTAAAGCAGATTACAACCTCTGAAATCTCAAAAATGACCAAACAGGGATCCCTTTCATGAAAGCCTCCTCACTAAGAGAAATCTCCTGGGATTAGAATCAAAATTGAATAGAAAAGGGATAATAGAGATGGAGGAGAGAGAAGGCACCCATAAAAGTGGGAAAAATAATAAGACTGGTGAATTTCAGAATATAATTTGCCATATTTCTGAAGACATGTGTAAACAATAGAAAAGGAGACTCTCTGAAGTTAATAAAGATTATTGTGTATCTAATTTCTTCTAAATTTAGAGAATTTAATTTAGCATTGAAAATGAGCATAAGAAAATATTGTAGTAACAACCTAGACAAAGAAAAAAGAGAATATGAAGCAAAATAGCAAAATGGCAGTACTCTGAATAATAACATTATAAGAAGAAGATATAACCACAAAGTAAGTTAAAATAAAACTGTAACTGATGCAACATTTTCCGTCTTAAAAAATAACTCTGGAAAAGAAACAGAAATTAAATAAAACAATCTTTTCAGAAATGAAGACTAAAATAGAAGAAATGCAAGAGCAAATAAAAACAACAATCAGGCAACTAGAGGATGAAAATAAGTCTTTATTTTCTTAAAAGTGAAAAGAAGAAAAAGATAAGAATGATTTGTCAGAAAATAATGTTTACATTAGGCAAAGAAATCCAACATATTTATAAATGCAGTCCATGAAGAAGAAAACCAAATATGAGAACAAATACTAAATATTATTCAAGAAACTTTCCTGAAATTAAAAAAAAATTATATATTGAGAGAACACCCTACATAACTGAGAATATCAACTTGGAATAACCAAAAGCAAGTCATATTCTTATAAAATCATTCAACATTAACAATAAAAATTCCTTTGGAGATCTAGGGAAAAGAGCAAGTGACTTATAAAGGAAAGGGTAGTTTATTATCATCAGACTTCATAAAAGCAATGCAATATGCCATAAAATAAATGGAGTAACATATTTAAGATACCTAAGGGAAAAAATATGAGCCACAGACATATAGCCAGAAAAACTGGCTTTTAAGTACAAAGAGTAGGGCTAAACATTTATCACCAAAAGTTTATGGATTCTTATTTTCAAAGGCCTTTTCTGAAGAATTTACTAGAAAATAAGGTGCAGACAGCCAACATAACTGAATAGATATTAAGACCAGCAATGAGCATTAAATACGTATAGTTACTCGTTGAACTAAGAACAAATGAAAGTTAAAAGGGAGAAACAGTGAGTAATGGCTTTATGCTGTGATAAGATATAGTCAACTGTGAACCATGGGTGGAAAATGGGGAGAGCTTACACAAAAATTGTTAACTGATTTCCAAGTCATAGAAGTAGTGGTACTATTAGTATTGTTAATTTGAGATGTTTGTAATTGTCTTAGCTAGGGCTGCCATAACAAAATACCACAGATTTGGTAGCTTAAAGGACAGAAATTTATTTTCTCACAGTCTGGAGGCTACAAGTTCAAGATCAAGATGCCATCAGGAATGGTTTCTGGTGACTCTCTTTCTGGCTTTAAAATGAGCACCTTCTTGCTGTATCCCCCCATGACTTCTTTGTGTGTGCGACAGAAAGAGAACTCTCTGGTGTGTCTCCCTCTTCTTGTTCAGGACAACAGTCCTATCAAATTAAGACCCCATGCTTATAACCTCATTTAACACTTATAACCTCCTTATATGCCCTATCTCCAAATATAGGGAGGTAAGGGCTTCAACATGTGAATTTTGAGGGGATACAATTCAGTCCATAACAGTGACTGTGATGTGGTAAAAGTAGATGAATAATCACGAAACTTTCTAATTGCATCCTCTCCTGTGCACAAGTGAATGAGTATTCTCTGGGTGCAACAAAAGAGATACAGATATAATACAGAGGAGGTTAAGTGTAAACCCTGTAACCCTGAATTTAATTTGGTAGGCTCATTGTTTACTTATGTAGTATTTTATTACCATACATACACATACACACATACACACACTACACACTAGCTTTGTCTATTCAAAAGGCCTAGATGAAATTAGCGACTCAATAGCAAAGAGTATCTCTAACATCCACATTGTAAATGTCATTCCCTTTGGAAAGAAATCAGGGTCCTTTAGAGAAATGGCTGCTTCCAGGAATTGAGCGGTAAATGTATAGAATTATCATGAAATACCTTGTCATATTTCTTGATAGCAAGGAAGCAACTAAAGATTGTTAGAGTCATATCAAAAAAATTTCAGGGGTAACATTAAAAGATACACGCCGGTCAAAGAAGAGAAAATTTGAGCATCAATAAGGAAAATCATTGCAATGGACTGAAACTCATCAAAAACTTTTAAATTAATGAGTTTTTACTTTGGAGAATAATAAGGGAGCTCATTCATTATCTTGACAATTGGAAATAAAAGAGAAAAACAAGCATGAATGTCCTACCTTTTTAAAAATTAATTAGTTTATTTATTTATTGGCCACATGACACAGCATGTGGGATCTTATTTCCCAGATGAGGAATCGAACCTGTGCCTGGCATTGGAAGTGTGGAGTCTTAACCACTGGACTGCCAGGAAAGTCCCTGTCCTAAATTTTTTATATAAGCTGTACCACTGGAAAACCAAATAATACTTTAAAGAAAGTACCACTTTACAGAAGTATTTCTAGTTGATAATTTTTTAATTACTAAAGTACAATACCATCACTTTGAAGTCCCAATGAATGAATGGATCTAAGCATTGACCATCTACAGCTGTAGTTGCTACAAGAATAGAGAGAAGCAGACATTGCATCCCTCCTGAAGAAAGAACACACCACTAACTTAAGTTTTGTCAAAGGAATGGAATCTGAGTCTGAACAAGCCTCTGAACCCACTTGCCAATATACAGAAAAAAAACAATGGACAGAAGTACTTCTTTAACTGCACAATGAGTTTAAAATCAGCAACATTTAGACTGCGGGGAAGTCTACAGGTTAAACAGTTCAGGTTCTTTAACATCTTGAACTGCACCTTTAGTATAAAATCAGCAACATGCAAACAGTAGATCAAAGAACAAGATGAAGGGTGAGCCTGTAGACTATTACACACTAAAAAGATAACACATTTTTTAAGGGGAGGGGGCAAGACAATATTATAGTGTCTACTGTAAAGTAATCAAAATTAGCTCCTTAGAGAGCAGTAGTATACCCTTGTCAGTTTATACCTCCAAGGATTAACATCATGCTCGGCATATGATAAGTTTGAAATGGGTTTTGTTTGTTTATTTTTTGTGGGCAAATGTGTGTATATTATTTTATTATTGGTAATGATCGGTGGCTGTTTTTCCCTGAATAAATGTTGATCATATTTGCAAAAATACAATGCAGAGAAAAATATGTATCTTGTTTTAGTATAAAGAATTCACTGTTGCTAGATGTAAATTTCTCCCTAGATATTTCCCATGTATATTACAACACTAAGGCACTCAGACCCTGAAGAGAAATTAGGTTCCTATTGGTTATCTGAAGACGTAGAGCTATGCCACAGTGCAGGTGCAAGGCTATGCCATGATAAGAAACATTGTATTAATACAATAAGAATGCAGTGCTCCTTCCCCAAAGAGGCTTTCAGTTATATTGCCCTATTCATCCTCTGCTTGAGACTCTAGGAAGGGGGAAATTTATTGAGATCTTAGAAAATGGCTAATTTATTTCTTGGAAGATAGGAAAACAGTTCTACATGGAACTAGTTACACTGAAATTTCTGGTTCTCTTCAATTTACTTGCATCATTTTCTACCAAATAAACCACATTTCACAGAGATCTTAGAAAAAATTTTAATGACTTTGGGATTACTCCTGGGCCCTAACTCATTAAATAGTCCTGTCAACTTCCACCAAATAACTATCTCTAGTCCCTGCCCAATGAATGTTGGAAAGTTCTAGAATTACTATCCTTTTGTGAGAATACAAACGAAATACGCCTGTCTTCATCCCTAGAGCCTCACCAACTGGGAATTTCCAACATTATGCCAAACCCAGTGGCATACAGACAAAAACCAAACCAAAGCAAAAAAAAACCTCAAGCAAATTTTCCTAAACAACACTGGTCAACCATTACCTATCGTATTTTGAAATGTCCTAAAAGCATCCATGTGAGCATAGATGCAGATTGTAATGTTAGCCATGATAATATTTTTAAAAGATATAATTCACATTTATAAAACACAGTTTTACTTTAACAAATATATATTTTATTTCTATATATTTATTTTTATGCTGTTAAATATTAATATTTCTGCATTAAATATCACAAAGAAGTGTTTTAGTTCTTTGATAGTCTATAAAGCTTAAGGACCTATCTCAAATCAGAAAAATCGTGTAAATAAATAAAATATATAAAATTATAAAAATTATATTCAAATAGCTATTAAAATATTTTAATTGTAATATAGTAAAATAATGTCTGCACTTCTTGATTAATGCATTAAATATTAATATCTTGCAGTGAGTCTAATAACTACCATAATTTTAAAGTAGTGATATTTCAAGATTACCTGTAACGACTGCAATGAGATATGAAGATATCTGATTGATACTGCTAATACTACTATGGGGTAATCAAAATTTATGATTGAAGAAAAGCTAAATTTCAGTGAGAGGTTCATGAAAATAAAGATGTAATTTTTTTTTCCATCCAGCTGTCAGATTATCTAAATTCTGCCCGATTCTAGGGATATTCAGCATTTAAATTAAAGACCTCTGAATTAAGCCAATATAATGAGGACTCTATTTCAAAAGGAAAGAAGTTGCCTTAAGTTGATTCTTAATCAGTTTATGTATCACATTGCATATATTTATATTTCATATAACATTAGAAGTGTTATATTTAAATATTTTAGGTATGCTCAATGGCTTAGAAAGTGCAATTAAGAATATTAATAATTAACATGTACATATTATAATCTTAATATTTCTTCTACATATGACAGGAAAAACTTTACCTTTATGGTATAATTCTAATATCCGTAACAAAAGAAAAACTCAACTGACTTCACATTATATTGAAGAACTTATAAAAGCTATTTTCCAATTTAGGCTTTATTACATTTCAAAGTATATATATTTTTTCCAAAGCTGAAATTAGCCCTTTGGGTCTAACAAGTCACGGAGGCTCAAAGGACTTTCCACAATCACATGACCAATCAATTTACAACCCTTTGCTGCTCCTCTCCTCTAACAGCCTAAAGAAGAACAGAACACGATTTTCAGGGACAAGCAAAGGGCCAGAGGATAAAGTTAGAAACCTACTAGATTCACATTCACAAGAAAATTATTCTTCCCTTAAATCTAAAAAAATTAGTACTAATTTGATACATATCAGAAGAATACCAGAACAATATATTTAACTCAATTCAATTCAAGATCATTTTCTGTGAAAGTGATACTGTCAGACACTATGCTGTTAGGCACACTTAGATGAATCACAAATATTAAGAGCAAGATAATAATATAATGAACTATAATATTATGAATTTAAAAACTTAAGCAATGAATATATGAAGGTATGAGATAAAGAAAAGAAGTATAAATGCCTACGTGATTCAAGAATGACAAAAAGTAAAGGTAAATTTTAACAAAGACTTTAAAAGCACATTAAATTATAAAAATAATATTACAGATATCAATATTCCCAAGACCTAGCATTAGTAATGATTAATTTTTCTATATTTGTTATATATTTATGTTTAATTTGGACCTCAGGTACTATTCATTGCACACTATCTCCATCACTCTGTGCAAAGCCTCTCCCTTATATTACTTAAATTAAAAATATTTAAAACATATTTTGCTATAAATACAATTTCTTACTTTTAATGTAAAAGTGTATTTTAAGAACTATCCTGTTTGCAGTTTAAAAACCTGAATCATTATGAATTCTTGTTATATTGTATTCAAACCTAGGTATATCCCATAATTTATTCATTGTATTAAGTCAGGTTATTCTGCAATAATGCTGCAGAATAAATTCTCAATTTAAATCTCAGGAACATTTGGCTCATTAAAATATGCTTTTTAATACTTGTTCCAGTTTTGACTGTTTATATATTTCTAGAATTCATCCACTTCATTGAAATTTTCAAATATATTGGCTTACAAGTTTGGAAAATATATTTTATCAATCAAAATTATATTTTATCTATACAGTTGGTTCTCATCTTTATTCCATATTTTAATCATTTTTGGTATAACATGTACTATAAAATGCACACATTTAAAGTATGTAGAACATTCCTACATTGATATAATTTAACTTGTTTCTAATTTATAAACATTATTCTATGATTATCTTTGTTGATGTCTCTTTTCTAATGCCCATGAGTGAGAGATTCTTTGTTGTAGTGTTTTTAAATCTGTGAGTTGTGAGTCAGTAGTAGATTCTAAAATTAATTTAGTTCACACCCATCATTAAAAAATTAGAAGAAAATAAAATGAAGGATATAAGACTATAACACATAACAGGTGTAAATCATGTTTCATGAATCATAAGTCAATTTAAGGTTTAGGTGTTTTTGCTACTGGATCCTAATGTAAAATGTAATGTTTACTGTGGGTTGTAGTCTAAGAAACTGAAAAAGAGCACTCTAAAATATATTTCCTGAAACAGAGTCCTGTATTCTTAAGATGAAGACTTTATAGTTTAACTTTTCTTTCTTTTAACAAATGTCCCTCTTATAGTACAGTTTGGCTGCATTTCCTCAAGCTGCTATAGTTCCCAGGAGAGTCTACCTTCTCCTTTTTCTCCTCTGTTGCTAGACTATAGCCTTTGAGGATCTAAAAGAGAAAGTATATATTTCTGAAATTTGTTTTGGAACCTGGACTCTGAATTTTGTCCTTCTAGCCTAAGAGGTTGCTAAATGTACCCTTCAGTTTCTTAGCTTTTGGCTGCTTATTCCTGGAATCAGCAAATGCCTCCACAAAAGAAATATAGGACTCAACACTCTGGATTTCTGTCTTCCTTTTCCAGTGATTCTTTACTATACTGCTAATTTTCTCATGCTGTCAAAGAGTCTTTTAATTTTTTGTTGTTGCTTTAACCTTTTTTTTTTTTAGTTATACTCATTGCTAGGATAATGAGTTATTTGCCATTACTGGAAAAGTTTATTAAATTTTTTAACAGCAATATTTAATTCAAACTTGAAAAGTCTAAAAATGTCTATTTTCCCTCTCAATAAAACAAGGAAAATAGTACACTTTAATTTCTCTTCAGTCTCCTTCAACTTATAACTTTCTCATGATTATCTATTACCTACGTTTAGCATTTTAAAATACACATATCCACAGTGACAGACATGTTTTTTCATTATTCTGTTTCTGGGACTATTATTTTTGACCCATTACTTATTTTGTATCACCATTATCTACCAATATTTTGGTTCACTATTGCTTTATTAGTGCAGCTTCTTTTCTCTAGGTTAATACTGAGGATATAGAAGATCTTTTTGTAAGTCTTCAAGGAAAATTTTGAGTAGGAAATATTTATGTCTTTGTATGCCTGAAAAAATATTTATTTTGGCCTTATTTTTAAAGAATGGCTCGACTAGTTTGGAATTTTAGGTTTATGATTATTTTCCTTTTGCACTTTGTCTTCTGGCATCTATTTTTATCTGTGAGTGGTATCCTGCCTAGCTGATTGCCATTTCTTTGAAATTTGTTTGTTTACCCAGCATGTTTCAGGAATTTCTGAATAATATTTGATGTTCTACAATTTGGATTAACTGTAGAACTCAATTTTTTTATGAATTTGAAATAATTATCTAACTCATCACTCAGCAGGACCAACCTAGGATTTTATATCTTCTTTTTTCAGTAGTATCATTGAGGTATAATTCACATACCATACAACTCATCCATTTAAAATTGGCTTTAGTATATTCAGAGTTGTGTAACCATCATGACAATCTAATTGTAGGACATTTTCATCAATCCTCAAAAGAAACTCCATATCCATTAGTAGCCACTTTCCCCAACCCCACCCAAATCACCCATTTTAAGGCAACCACTAATTTAATTCTGGTCTCTATAGGCTAGCCTAATATGGACATTTCATACAAATGGAAT
The DNA here is from genome assembly GCF_059928025.1 of Delphinapterus leucas. NCBI lineage: Eukaryota > Metazoa > Chordata > Mammalia > Artiodactyla > Monodontidae > Delphinapterus > Delphinapterus leucas. The sequence continues at coordinate 70,424,266 of NC_143139.1, forward strand.
CATACAATATATGAATATTTGTGACTGGGTTTCTTCAGCTAATATTTTAAGGTCCATCCATGTTGTACCTTGTATCAGTAGTTTATTACTTTTATTGCTTAATAATATGCCATTTATGGGCACATTATATTTTGTTTACGCATTCATCAGTAGGTGAATATTTGGGTGGTTTCTACTTCTTAGGACACTATAAATAAAATGCTATATCTACTAATATAGTCACGTGATCTTTCTTTTTCAGCCGGTTGATATGATGGATCACAGTAATTGATTCCATATGCCAAAATGGCCTTGCATACCTGGAATAAATCCTACTTGCTCATGGTATATAAATCTTTTTATACACTGCTGAATTTGATATGCTAAAATTTTGTTGCAGATTTTTACATCTATACTCATTAGAGATCTTGGTCTGTAGATTTCTCGTCTTGAAATGTCTTTGGTTTTCATATTAGAGTAATACTGGCCTCAAAGAATGAGTTAGGACATATTCCTTCTATTTCTACACTCTGAAAGAGATTGTAGAGAAATGATATAATTTCTTCCTTAAATGTTTGATAGAATTCACCAGGGAACCCATCTGGGCCTTGTACTTTCTGTCTTGGAAGGTTATTAATTATGGATTCAATTTATTTTCCAGACATAGGCCTATTTGGATTGTCTATTTCTTCTTGTGTGAGTTTTGACAAACTATATCTTTCAAGGAATTGATCCATTTCATTCAGGTTATCAAATTTGTGGGAGTAAAATTGTTCATACTATTCATTTACTATCCTTTTAATGTCCATGGGATCTATAGTGATGTCCCCTCTTTCATTTCTGATATTAGCAATTTGTCTCTTTTTTTTTTTTTAAGTTAGCATTGATCTTTTCAAAGAGACCCCTTTTGGTTTCAGTGATTTTTTTTTTTTAACATCTTTATTGGAGTATAATTGCTTTACAATGGTGTGTTAGTTTCTGCTTTATAACAAAGTGAATCAGTTATACATATACATATGTTCCCATATCTCTTCCCTCTTGCGTCTCCCTCCCTCCCATCCTCCCTATCCCACCCTTCTAGGTGGTCACAAACCACCCAGTGATTTTTTTAAACTGATTTCCTGTTTTCATTTTCATTGACTTATGTTCTAATTCTTATTTATTTCTTCTGTTTATTTTATATTAAATTTATCTTTCTTATTCTAGTTTTGTAAGGAGAAAACTTAGATTGACTTTGTATCTTTCTCCTTTTTTGATATATGCATTCAATGCTATAAATTTCCTTTTAAGCACTGATTTCACTGCATCCCACATATTTTGATAAAGTGTGCTTTCATTTTCATTTAGCTCATAATATTTTGATATTTCTCTTGAGATTTCTTCTTTGGTCCATGTGTTATTTAGAAGTTTATTGTTTAATCTCGATGTAGAGGCATACTTTATTTTATTGCACTTCACTTTATTTTGCTTCACAGATATTGTCCTTTTATCAAATTAAAGGTTTTTGGCAACCTTGAGTCCCCAAGTCTATTGGCACCATTTTCCCAACAGCATCTGCTCACTTCCTGTCTCTGTGTCACATTTTGGTAATTCTTGCAATATTTCAAACTTTTTTTCATTATTATTATTATATTTTTGGTGATCTGTGATCAGTGATTTTTGATGTTATTACTGTCATTGTTTTGAAGTGCCACAATCCATACTAAGACAGCAAACAATCTATAAATGTGTGTGTTCTCACTGTTCCACTGACTAGCCATTTCCCCATTTCTCTCAATTGTCCCGAGCCTCTCTATTTCTTAAAACACAAAAATATTGAAATTATGCCAACTAATACCCTACAATGACCTCGAAGTGTTCAAGTGAAAGGAAGAGTCACATGTCTCTCACTTTAAATCAAAAGCTAGAAATTATTAGCCTTAGTGAGGAAGGTATGGCAGAAGCTAAGATAGGCTGAAAACTAGGCCTCTTGTGCCAAACAGCCAAGTTGTGAATGCAAAGGAAAAGTTCTTGAGAGAAATTAAAAGTGCTACTCCAGTAAACACATGAATTATAAGAAAGTAAAACTATCTTATTGTATACAAAGAGAAAGTTTAAGTGCTCTGGATAGAAGACAAAACCAGCCTCAACATTTCCTAAGCGAAAACCTAATCCAGAGCAAAGCTCTAGCTCTCTTCAGCTCTGTGAAGGCTAAGCACAATGAGGAAGGTTCAGAAGAAAAGTCTGAAACTAGCAGAGGTTGGTTCATGAAGTTTAAGGAAAGAAGTCCTCTTCATGACATAAAAGTTCAAGGTGAAGCAGCAAGTGCTGATATAGAAGCTGCAGCAAATTATCCAAAAGATCTAGCTAAGATAAGTAATGAAGGTGGCTACCCTGAATAACAGGTTTTCAATGTAGATGAAACAGCCTTATATTGGAAGAAGATGCCATCTAGGACTTTCATAGCTAGAAAGGAAAAGTCAATGCCTGCTTCAAAGCTTCAAAGAACAGGTTGACCCTCTTTTTTAGGGCCAATATAGATGATAACTTTAAGTGGAAACCAATGCTCATTTACCATTCTAAAAATCCTAGGGCCTTTCAGAATTATGCTAAATTGACTCTGCCTTGCTCTATAAATGGAACAGCAAAGCCTGGATAACAGTATACATGTTTAAAAAATGGTTTACTGTATATTTTAGGCCCTCTGTTGAGAACTACTGCTAAGAAGAAAAGGTTTCTTTCAAAATATTAGTTCTCATCTACAATGCACCTGGTCACTCAAGAGCTCTGATGGACATGTACAATAAGATTCATGTTGTTTTCACACCTGCTAACACCACATCCATTCTACAGCCATGGATCAAGGAATAATTTTGACTTTCAAGTCTCATCACTTAAGAAATACATTTTTAAAGGCTATAATTGTCACAGACAGTGATTCATCTGATGAATCTGGGCAAAGTAAACTGAAAACCTTCTGGAAATGATTCACTATTCTAAATGTCATTAAGAACATTTGTAATTCATGGGAAGAAGTCCAAATATCAACATTAACAGGAGTTTGGAAGAAGTTGATTTCAACGCCCGTGAATGATTTTGAGGGGCTCAAGACTTCAGTGTGGAAGTAACTGCAGAGGTGGTGGAAATAGCAAGAAAACTAGAATTAGAACCTGAAGATTCTAGAAAACTAGAATTAGAAGTAGAACCTGAAGATTGAATTGCTACAATGTGGTGATAAAAGTTGAATGGATCAGGAGTTGCTTCTTATGGATGAGCAAAGAAAATGGTGTCTTGAAGTAGAATCTACTCCTGGTGAAGATGCTGTGAATATTGTTAAAATGACAACAAGGGATTTAGAATATTACACAAACTTAGGTGATAAAGCAGCAGCAGGGTTTAAGAAGAGTGGCACCGATTCTGTAAGAAGCTCTACTGTGTATATAATGCTATCAAACAGCATTGCATGCTACTACAGAGAAATCGTTCATTAAAAGAGGAGTCAATAGAGCAAACTTCACTGTTGTCTTATTTTAAAATCGCCACAGTCACCTTCAGCACCCACCACCCTGATCAGTCAGCAGCCATCAACATGAAGGCAAGAACCTCTGCCCGCAAAAACATTACAACTCGCAGAAGACTCAGATGATGGTTAGCATTTTTTAGCAAGAGTACTTTTTAATTAAGGTACTTTTTAGACATAATGCTGTTGCACACTTACTAGACTATAGCATAGTGTAAACATAACTTTTCTATGCACTGGGAAACAAAAAGTTTTGTGTGACTCACTTAATTGCTGTATTTTGCTTAATTACAGGTATCTGGAACAGAACCAAAAATATCTCCGAGTTATGCCTGTATTGGGGGATTTTCTATTTGTATTTACATTATAGATTTCTAATTCAACTCCATTCTGGTCTGAGAGCAGATATTATATGATTTCTATTTTTTTTAATTTGTTAAGATTTGTTTTATGGTTCATAATGTAGCCTAGCTTGGTGGATGTCCCATGTGAGCTTGAGAAGAATGTGTATTCTGCTATTGTTGGATGATGTAATTTATAGATGTCAGATATATCCACTTGATTGATGATGTTCTTGCGTTCAACTATTTCCACTCAGATTCTCTGCCTGCTGGATATGTTCATTTCTGATAGAGGGGTGTTAAATTCTCCAACTATCATAATGGATTAATATATTTCCCCTTGCAATTCTATCAGTTTTTGCCTCACATTGTTTGATGCTCTTTTTTGGGGGCACATGTCTGCTTGGAGAATTGACTCCTTTACCATTATGTAATACCCTTCTTAATCCCTAATAAATTTTGTTTTGAAGTTTGCTCTGTCTCAAATTAAGATAGTTATTTCTACTTTTTTTATTAGCATTAGTATAGTATATTTTTCTCTTTCCATTTATTTTTAATCTATATGTGTCTTTATACTTAAAGTGGGCTTTTAATAGAGAACATATAGCTGCTTCTTGTGGGGGCCTCTTGATGACTAGGTCCCCTAAGAGTTTTTAACTCTCTGAGCTGTCCACACTGAGCCTCCAGGAATTTTCCAGTTACAGTTCAGATTTTTCTACCCAGACACTGCTTCCCATTCTGCTTGCAATTCTCTGCTCCAGTAAGCTATGCCTCCCTGTATTAACTTGTTTGAATGTCCAATTTGGGGGGTAGTAGTTTGCCCTGTGTCCTTTCCTCTCTTACGAATCCAAGAAGAGTTATTGATTCTTCAGTCTGTTGAGCTTTTTACTTGTTGTTAGGACAGAGTGGTGACTTCCAAACTCCTTATTTGCAGAACTGGAAGCCAGGACTTAGCAATATTACTATTATACAATAAAAAGTTAGTAATTTAATAAGTCCATTTATGCTACTATTCTTTATTCTGTAGTATTTAATAGGTTGGGTCTAATGTTATTGTGATTAATATAACAGTATCTTTCCTCAGAGTTTACTACAGTCTAGGAATTATGACATGTATAAGGTTACCATGCGCACTCTAGTGTTTCACTTTTCTACAGTTCAAATTAATATCAATTTACTATTTGCTAATTAATTTTATCACCTGCTAGTATTCATTAGTAGAGAAGAGGTTTCTGGTTCTAAAGGATTAAGAAAAATTTTATGAGAGAAAGTTTTACATTAAGAAAAATATCCCAATTTAACTTTTACCACTCACTTCCTGTAAACTGGAAAAAGATTTCTACCATTTGATTTTAGGAACAGAAAATTTGTTTATGTCACAGGCCAACAGTTCCATATAGGAGTAGAGTGTGAATATCAGTGTACTAATTCTTTTTAACCTCCAACCTCCATCCCACACTTTATGGACAAGGAAGCAAGAAAAAGCAAGGCCAAGACAGGAAAATGAGTTAAGAGCAAAGTATGTGTTAAGAATGCAGATCTCTTAAATCTGATCCTTATTTTAATTGTCTAGCCAGAATGGACAATAAGAAATAAAATTTTTCTCTCTGTGAAACTCATCAATATTGACTATCCTTTGACATGAGTTTTAAGCAACTACACTAATACATGAAGTATTTAATTGTTATTATTCTTTTTATAGGAAAAAATTCATGAAGCTATCTCCATTACAGGTAAGGAACAATAGTGCACATAGCTCTGCATAAATAACACTTTGACAAAGGAATAATACAATTATTCATATTCAATATTCGGTATTCAAATTGACTTATCACTAAGTTTGCAATCTATATAGCCTGCAGTCATCTGCCGTTTTCCCAAAGACGTGCATCAGATATCAGCAGATGGAAACAACATATATCTTTTTGTAGTGACATACTAAGACCTCAAAAAATCTTGACAAAATTAATTTGCTCAAGTTTCAAGAAATGACTAAATTGTAAAATGTTATACTCTTAAAAATTGGCTGAGTTTTTAAGACTCAATAATAGAAATATATATGCATATTGTGATCAAATTGTATCTTATCTGTGCAATGAGTATTTGGTTCAATTATTCTCAAATACCAAGGAAGAATCTTCTCTGGGAAGATAAAAATATAAATGGAGTTGTTTACTGTGTAGACTTGAGCAAGTTATTTAAGTTCTCTGGACACAGATATCATCATATCTGCCTTGCAGTGAGGTAAGGAAAGGGAATAATCATAACCGGTGTCCTCAAGTGAAATAATTTAAGTAGAGAGTAAGTCAACAATTAAAAATGGAAGCTTATTAGATGGTGACTATCAAGGGCAATTGTATTTGTTGACATTTAACTAAGGCTCTAAAGTAGAGTCTGTAAGATCTTATTTACATTTGTTAGAGTGACCGACATTTACATAAACACATAGAATAGTCACAGTTCTGTTCCTTTCATTTTCAATTCCTCCTTGGTCAGTAGGGCATTTCAAGACAGAGACAATGGAAGTGAAACAATTGTATCTGTCACACAGAATCAATGAGGCAGAAGTTAGGTTTAAAATAAGATCAGGCTGGGAGTCCCTTATGCATCCTATTCCAACTTCCACAAATATACACATAAAAGGCAGAAATTTTTGAAAATTCCCAATGCAGAAAACTATGACTGACAGTCAGCCAATTGCCAGATATGGGAAGGATTTCCTCCAGGTAATGCCTGAGAGAACTGCATTGAAATATAGCAGAAAGGCTTCCTGTGCTAGGCTACAGTCTGATTTCTGGAAAGTAGGTAAGGAGAGATTTATTTTCTTCTCCATTGTTTGCCATTTTCATTAAAAACAAAACAAAACAAACGGAAGACTGCAGAGTATTGGGAAGCTACCTCTTTTTAGTATGTGTGCTGTTTTTTAGATATCCATAAGGCTGATTGATCCTTAATTCTCCTTCCACTGGAACCCTTTCTCCATCCAAAGGAACAGGGCAACTCCCAGAAAGTTTGGCAGAGCCGGAGCACTGGTGATTAAAGGTAAACTATTTCAACCTGGGAGACAGACTCCTACCAGTTCCCAGCAAAATTACCTGGGAAACCTGATTCCTCAGCAGGATTATCTCTGGAAACCCTGGAAATACAGATTCCTTTTTTCCATTTGCAGAGATTCTGATTTCAGTCAATCTGAACAGGAGCCTGAGGACCTATCTTTCAACATATCTTCCAAGTGATTAGAGAAACAGTCTTGCATGGGAGTCAGTGATTTAAGGCTCATGACTGATATGTGCAGTACACTTTTCTTTGGTTATGGACTCTGAAATCACAGTATCACTTTCTATCATGTTTTTCCATCTATCACAAATCAGTTTTCTCTTGATGATGAAAAGTAGGTCCAGTGTAGCAATTCCCCTGAGTGCTGTGTTCACCTTATCACGAAACATTCAGCAGGCCAAATGAGAAATTATCAATAATGTTTAAACCAGGACGGGATTTCGGATTTTTCTGGGTTGTAAAAAGTTCACCGCCATAGCATCATTTAATACCTTAACTTTATGATGTCTCTTTGTCGTTGCATTTACATCCTCTGTATGTTAGCCCAACTTTCACCTTCAAATTTGTTATTTTCTATAGCATAGTATACTCTGCAGACATCTACTGTTACTTCCCTTTATTCTATTAAATATATTTTTAATAGTAAGAACTAAAATATGGCTTGCCATGACAGTAAATAAAGGATGTTGCATCACACTGCTGCAGCCCGGATGGTGAGCACTTAGGGAACTCAGGATGGAGACAAATGGGCTACCCGTTGCCCAGCTCATCTAGTAATCAGCTGCTGCTGCCACGTGCCCCAACCAGTGAGCCCTGAGGGAACTCAGGAAGGAAAAAAAAGCATGTCAGTCATCTGGCAGTCATCAGACTGCAGCTATTCCTGAAGGTGCAGCATGAGGAAACTCAGGATGAGAAAACACAGGATAGTGGCCCAAGATAGCTGAGGTGCATATCAAAGGAAGGATTTCAGTGAGCCCAGACTATTGTATCTTTGCACACATAGAAAAGCACTAAATGCCCTAACTAGAGATGTCTGGTTTCTTTAATTAACAATAATCTTTTGATGTCCCAACTACCTGCCCTTTGCTGCAAAGCTCCTATATATCCTAGCTCCCCTCTCATCTCCTCAGGGCAGTCTATCAGGGTTATTTGAGATGCTGTCTCCCGGGCTTGAAGTCCTAAGAATGTCTGCCAAATAAAACATAACTCTCAACTTTTAGGTTGTGCATTTTTTTCAGTCAGTAATAAGACAGGTCCTTTCATTGTATATTCCAATTATGTGTCACACTTTAACAAATATTAATGACACGTATGAGATTTTCTTTACATTCTTGTGATAAAATTTCCTCTTGACTTTGTTTATTATCATACTCTCCATCTGATTAGACATATCTATGGCTTTTCTAAGATTCTTTTGATATGCTTGCTTTGAGAGAAGAATATCAAAGATGTATATTCTTTTCAATAACAGAAGTGAGTGAATTCTGAAACTTAATATTTATTTACCAAGAAACAATTGAAATGATCATAAGTCAACCTGTCATAGGAAGACTGTATCTTTTGGCTTTTATCAATGGAAATGATCATCACGATACAATCAAATTAAACTCGTAGTAGAACTGTAAGTTATTTGATTTTTTATATTACATCAGAACTGTAATTCTATCATTGTAGCAATGTGAAGAAACTGACATTATAACAACTGACTTGCCAAGCATAACTTAATTACTGAAAATAATTATCACTAATATGGAAGCTACTATCATGGTCCCAGAGAGATTAAATAGTTTGACTGAATACCACTCAGTAATATGCTGATTGTCAGCTGTAAGGACTTCAAAATCTAGAATGAATAGGTCTGTTATACTCTTAAATTTAATATTTTATTAACTAGTAAGTATTATAAAAATCAAGCGAAAATTTTAACACATTATGACTTAGCTTTTTATAGTAAAGCAACCTCATAACAGATATTTATTTTCAATTTAGGCAAAATGTTTGAAAGAAATGTTACTGAATAGAACTGTCTCCTGATTACATACAGAGTATGACTCCAAAGAAATGTGATTTATTTTAATAAGCATGTCAGTACTTGGGCATTTATGTGAGTAATGTTGTTGAAGTATTAATTTAAGGAGGCTACTTATTTATTGTGACATAGAAGTTATTATTCAAAATATATAGGTAACTTCTTGGGAATTGCTATCTGTGCCGATAGCACATGTATTTAAACATCCATAATGGTGAAAAATATCTGTCCCTTGAGAACTGATTTAATTACAAAAACATCTCAGAATCATCTTGAAGCAAGCATTAGGAATAAATTTGATGATCAGGCTGAATATTAGAGTGTGGGTCAGGGATAAATCTAAAGTAATGAAAACTAATTTGTTTGCACAGCTTATAACCTGCTTTTATGGTAATACTCCCTCCCCCAAAAAACCAAAATACATTTGGAAATGGCAACATTTTTTAGTACGTATACAGATTACCAAAGATAAACCTCATTAGATAGGAAAGTTTGAATATAATAATTAAAATCAATCTCTGCAGAGGGCAAAGTGGAGAGGTTCCCGCACAGAGGATCAGTGCCAACCAGCAGTCACCAGCCCAAGAGGCTTGTCTGCTCACCCCCCGGTGCGGGTGCGGGCTGGGAGCTGAGGCTCCGGCTTTGGAGGTCAGATCCCAGGGAGAGGACTGGGGTTGGCTGAGTGAACACAGCCTGAAGGGGGCTACCTACCAGGGAGGAATCCGGGAAAAAGTCTGGAACTGCCTAAGAGGCAAGAGACCATTGTTTCAGGATGTGTGAGGAGAGGGGATTCAGAGCACTGCCTAAACAAGCTCCAGAGACACCGCGAGTCACAGCTTTCAATGCGGACCCCAGAGACGGGCATGAAACACTGAGGCTGCTGCTGCAGCCACCAAGAAGCCTGTGTGCGAGCACAGGTCACTCTCCACACCTCCCCTCCCGGGAGCCTGTGCAGCCCACCACTGCCAGGGTCCTGTGATCCAGGGACAACTTCCCCAAAAGAACACACAGCACGCCTCAGGCTGTTGCAACGTCACTCCGGCCTCTGCCAACACAGGCTAACCCCGCATTCTGTACCCCTCCCTACCCCCGGCCTGAGTGAGCCAGAGCCCCCTAACCAGATGCTACTTTAACCTCATCCTGTCTGAGCAAAGAAAAGACGCCCTTGGGTGACCTAAACACAGAGGCGAGGCCAAATCCAAACCTGAAACCCAGGAGCTGTGCAAACAAAGAAGAGAAAGGGAAATGTCTCCCAGCAGCCTCAGGAGCAGCGGATTGAATCTCCACAATCAAGTGGATGTACCCTGCATATGTGGAATACCTGAATAGACAACAAATCATACCAAAATTGAGGCGGTGGACTTTGGGAGCAACTGTAGAATTAGGGTTTGCTTTCTGCATCTAATTTGTTTCTGGTATTATGTTTATCTTAGTTTAGCATTTAGAGTTTCTTATTATTGGTAGATTTCTTTATTTATTTGGTTGCTATCTTCCATTTTTTAAAAATATATAGATACATAATTACTTTTCCTTTTTCTCTTTTTGTGAGTGTGTATATCTATGCTTCTTTGTGTGATTTTGTCTGTATAGCTTTGCTTTTACATTTGTCCTACGGTTTTGTCTGTATATATTTTTTTCTTTAGTATAGTTTTTAGCACTTGTTATCATTGGTGGACTTGTTTATTGCTTTGGTTGCTCTCTTCTTCGTTTCTTTTTTTATGACTTTTTAACATTATTATTTTTAATAATATATATATTTTTTATTTTAATAACTTTATTTTATTTTTTCCTTCTCTTTTTACTTCTTTTTCTTCTGAGCCGTGTGGCTGACAGGGTCTTGGTGCTCCGGCCAGGGGTCAGGCCTGTGCCTCTGAAGTGGGAGAGCCGAGTTCAGGACACTGGTACACCAAAGACCTCCCAGTTCCTCATAATATCAAATGGCGAAAGCTCTCTCAGAGATCTCCATTCCTATGCTAAGACCCAGCTCCACTCAATGACCAGAGAGCTACAGTGCTGGACACCTTATGCCAAACAACTACCAAGACAGGAACACAACCCCACCCATTACCAGAGAGGCTGCATAAAATCATAATAACATCACCGACACCCCAAAACACAACACCGGATGCAGTCCTGCCTACCAGAAAGGCAAGATACAGACTCATCCACCAGAACACAGGCACAAGTCCCTTCAACCAGGAAGCCTACACAACCCACCAACCTTAGCTACTAGGGGCAGACACAAAAAAACAATGGGAACTAAGAATCTGCAGGCTACAAAAAGGAGACCCCAAACACAGTAAGTTAAGAAAAATGAGAAGACAGAGAAACACATAGCACATGAAGGAGCAAGGTAACACCCACAAGACCAAACAAATGAAGAGGAAAGAGGCAGTCTACCTGAAAAAGAATTCCGAATAATGATAGTAAAGATGATCCAAATACATGGAAATAGAATGGAGAAAATACACGAAACGTTTAACAAGGACCTGGAAAAACTAAAGAGCAAACAAACAATGATGAACAACACAATAGATGAAATTAAAAATTCTCTAGAAGGAATCAATAGCAGAATAACTGAGGCAGAAGAACGGATAAGTGACCTGGAAAACAAAATAGTGGAAATAACGACCAAAGGGCAGGATAAGGGAAAAAGAATGAAAAGAATTGAGGACAGTCTCAGAGACCTCTGGGACAACATTAAACGTAACAACATTCAAATTATAAGGGTCCCAGAAGAAGAAGAGAAAAAGGAAGGGACTCAGAAAATATTTGAAGAGATTTTGGATGAAAACTTCCCTAATATGGAAAAGGAAATACTCAGTCAAGTCCAAGAAGCGCAGAGAGTCCCATACAGGATAAAACCAAGGAGAAACAAGCCAAGACAAACATTAATCAAACTATCAAAAATTAACTGCAAAGAAAAAATATTAACAGCAGCAATGGAAAAACAACAAGTAACATACAAGCAAATCCCCATAAGGTTAACAGCTGATCTTTCAGCAGAAACACTGCAAACCAGAGGGAGTGGCAGGACATATTTAAAGTAGTGAAAGGGAATAAACTACAACCAAGATTATTCTACCCAGCAAGGATCCCATTCATATTCAATGGAGAAATTAACACCTTTACAGATAAGCCAAACCTAAGAGAATTCAAACAACAAACCAGCTTCACAACAAATGCTAAAGGAACTTCTCTAGGCAGGAAACACAAGAGAAGGAGAAGACCTACCATAACAAACCTAAAACAATTAAGAAAATGGTAATAGGAACATACATATCGATAACTACCTTAAATGTAAATAGATTAAATGCTCCAACCAAAAGATATAGACTGGCAAAATGGATACAAAAACAAGACCCATATATATGCTATCCAGAAGAGACCCACTTCACACCTAGGGACACATACAGACTGAAAGTGAGGGGATGGAAAAAGATATTCCATGAAAATGGAAATCAAAAGAAAGCTGGGGTAGCAATTCTCATATCAGACAAAATAGACTTTAAAATAAAGACTATTACAAGAGACAAAGAAGGACACTACATAATGATCAAGGGATCAATCGAAGAAGAAGATATAACAATTGTAAATATTTATGCACCCAATATAGAAGTACCTCAATACATAAGGCAAGTGCTAACAGCCATAAAAGGGGAAACTGACAGTAACAGAGTCATAGTAAGAGACTTTTAACACCCCACTTTCAGCAATGGACAGATCATCCAAAATGAAAATAAAAAAGGAAAAACAAGCTTTAAATGTTACATTAAATGAGATGGACTTAACTGATAATTATAGTACATTCAATCCAAAAACCACAGAATACACTTTCTCATCAAGTGCTTATGGACCATCACCAGGATTGATCATATCTTGGGTAACAAATCAAGCCTTGTTAAATTTAAGAAAACTGAAATCGTATCAAGTATCTTTTCTGACCAAAATGCTATGAGACTAGATATCAATTACAGGAAAAAAGTCTGTAAAAAATACAAACACATGGAAGCTAAACAATACACTACTAAATAACCAAGAGATCACTGAAGAAATCAAAGAGGAAATCAAAAAATACCTAGAAACAAATGAAAATGAAAACATGACGACCAAAAAACTATGGAATGCAGCAAAAGCAGTTCTAAGAGGGAATTTTATAGCAATACAATCCTACCTCAAGAAACAAGAACTATCTCAAATAAACAACCTAACATTACACCTAAAGCAATTAGAGAAAGGAGAACCAAAACCCCTAAATTAGCCAAAGGAAAGAAATCATAAGGATCAGATCAGAAATCAATGAAAAACACATGAAGCAAACAATAGCAAAGATCAATAAAACTAAAAGCTGGTTCTTTGAGAAGATAAACAAAATTGATAAACCATTAGCCAGACTCATCACAAAAAAAAGGGAGAAGACTCAAATCAACAGAATTTGAAATGAAAAAGGAGAAGCAACAAGTGACACTGCAGAAGTACATAAAATCATGAGGGATTACTACAAGCAACTACATGTCAATAAAATGGACAAACTGGAAGAAATGGACAAATTCTTAGAAAAGTACAATCTGCCGAGACTGAACCATGAAGAAATAGAAAATATAAACAGACCAATCACAAGCACTGAAATTGAAACTGTGATTAAAAATCCTCCAACAGGCCTTCCCTGGTGGCGCAGTGGTTGGGAGTCCACCTGCCGATGCACGGGACGCAGGTTCGTGCCTCGGTCTGGGAGGATCCCGCATGCCGCAGAGCGGCTGGGCCCGTGGCCGCTGAGCCTGTGCGTCCGGAGGCTGTGCTCCGTGGCGGAAGAGGCCACAACAGTGAGAGGCCCGCATAGCGCAAAAAAAAAAAAAAAAAATTCCTCCAACAAACAAAAGCCCAGGGCCAGATGGCTTCACAGGAGACTTCTATCAAACATTTAGAGAAGAGCTAACACGTATCCTTCTCACACTCTTCCAAAATATAGCAGAGGGAGGAACATTCCCAAACTCATTCTATGAGGCCACCATCACCCGGATACCAAAACCAGACAAAGATGTCACAAAGAAAGAAAACTACAGGCCAATACCACTGATGAAAATAGATGCAAAAATCCTCAACAAACTACAAGCAAACAGAATCCAACAGCACATTAAAAGGATCATACACCATGATCAAATGGGGTTTATCCCAGGAATGCAAGGATTTTTCAATATACGCAAATCAATCAATGTGATAAACCATATTAACAAATTCAAGGAGAAAAACCATCCATATGATCATCTCAATAGATGCAGAAAAGCTTTTGACAAAATTCAACACCCATGTATGATAAAAACTCTCCAGAAATAGGCATAGAGGGAACCTACCTCAACATAATAAAGGTCATAAATGACAAACCCACAGCGAACATCGCTCTCAATGGTGAAAAACTGAAACCATTTCCTCTAATATCAGGAACAAAACAAGGTTGCCCACTCTCTCCACTATTATTCAACAGACTTTTAGAAGCCTTAGCCACAGCAATCAGAGAAGAAAAAGAAATAACAGGAATCCAAATCAGAAAAGAAGTAAAACTGTCACTGTTTGCAGATGAGATAATACTATACATAGAGAATTCTAAATAAGCTACCAGAAAACTACTACAGCTAATCCATGAATTTGCAAAAGTAGCAGGATACAAAATTAATGCACAGAAATCTCTTGCATTCCTATACACTAACGACAAAAAATCTGAAAGAGAAATTAAGGAAACACCCCATTTACCATTGCAACAAAAAGAATAAAATACCTACAGTTAAACCTACCTAAGGAGACAAAAGACCTGTATGCAGAAACCTATAAGACGCTGATGAAAGAAATTAAAAATGATACAAACAGAAGGAGAGAAATACCATGTTCTTGGATTAGAAGCATCAACATTGTGAAAATAACTATACTACCCAAAACAATCTACAGATTCAGTGCAAGCCCTATCAAACCACTAATGGAATTTTTCAGGGAACTCGAAAAAAATATTTCACAATTTGTATGGAAACACAAAAGACCCTGAATAGCCCAAGCAATCTTGAGAAAGAAATCAAAGCTGGAAGAATCAGGCTCCCAGACTTCAGACAATATTACAAAGCTACAGTAATCAAGACAGTATGGTACTGGCACAATAACAGAAATATAGATCAATGGAACAGGATATAAGGCCCAGAGATAAACCCACACATAGATGGTCACCTTATTTTTGATAAATGAGGGAAGAATATACAATGGAGAAGAGACAGACTCTTCAATATGTGGTGCAGGGAAAACTGGACAGCTACATGTAAAAGAATGAAATTAGAACACTCCCTAACACCATATACAGAAATAAACCCAGGGGCTTCCCTGGTGTCACAGTGGTTGAGATTCCACCTGCTAATGCAGGGGACACGGGTTCATACCCTGGTCTGGGAAGATCCCACAGGCCGCAGAGCAGCTGGGCCCGTGAGCCATGGCCGCTGAGCCTGCGCGTCCGGAGCCTGTGCTCCACAACGGGAGAGGCCACAACAGTGAGAGGCCTGCGTACCACAAAAAAAAAAACAAAACACAAAAAACTCAAAATGGATTAAAGATGTAAGGTCAAATTAGACATCAGACACTATAAAACTCCTAGAAGAAAAGATAGGCAGAACACTCTATGACATAAATCACACCAAGATCCTTTTTGACCCAACTCCTAAAGAAATAGAAATAAAAACAAAAATAAACCAATGGGACCTAATGAAACTTAAATGCTTTTGCACAGCAATGGAAACCATAAACAAGACTAAAAGACAACCCTCAGAATTGGAGAAAATATTTGGCAACGAAGCAACTGACAAAGGATTAATCTCCAAAAGTTACCAGGAGATCATGCAGCTCAAAATCCAAAAAACAACCCATTCCAAAAATGGGCAGAAGGCCTAAATAGATATTTCTCCAAACAAGATATACAGATTGCCAACAAACACATGAAAGGATGCTCAACGTCACTAATCATTAGAGAAATACAAACCAAAACTACAATGAGGTATCACCTCCCAGTAGTCAGAATGGCCATCATCAAAAAATCTACAAACAATAAATGCTGGAGAGGGTGTGGAGAAAAGGGAACCCTCCTGCACTGTTGGTGGGAATGTAAATTGATACCACCACTGTGGAGAACATTATGGAGGTTCCTTAAAAAACTAAAAATAGAACTACCATATGACCCAGCAATCCCTTTTCTGGGTATATACCCTGAGAAAACCATAATTTGAAAAGGGTCATGTACCACAATGTTCACTGTAGCTCTATTTACAACAGCCAGAACATGGAAGTAACCTAAGTGTCCATCAACAGATGAATGGATAAAGAAGATGTGGCACATGTATTCAATGGAATATTACTCAGCCATAAAAAGAAATGAAATTGAGTTTTTTGTAGTGAGGAGGATGGACCTAAGAGTCTGTCATACAGAGTGAAGTAATTCAGAAAGGGAAAAACAAATACCATACGGTAACACATATATATGGAATCTAAAAAAAAAAAAAAAAAGGTTCTGATGAACCTAGGAGCCGGACAGGAATAAAGACACAGAAGTAGAGAATGGACTTGAGGACACGGGAAAGGGGAAGGGTATGCTGGGACTAAGTGAGAGAGTAGCACTGGCATATACACACTACCAAATGTATTATAGATAGCTAATGGGAAGCAACCATATAGCACAGGGAGATCAGCTCAGTGCTTTGTGACCACCTAGAGGGGTGGGATAGGGAGGGTGGGAGGAAGACGCAGAGGGAGGAGATATGGGGATATATGTATATGTATACTGATTCACTTTGTTATAAAGCAGAAACTAACACACCACTGTAAAGCAATTATATTGCAATAAAGATGTTAATAATAAAAAAAAATAAAATAAAATCAATCTTATTACTGCAGAGTGAATTCATATCTTCTGATATGCCTGGAATGTAGTGAAAAAAATGCTAGTAGAATTAAGGAAAGGACACATACATTAATCAAAGAACATGTATTGTAAGAAAAACACTTAGAAAAACCCACAGTGCTTTTAAGGGTATTTTCTAAAATAATCCATACTACATATACTTCATTTATAAAACTGATGTGTATAGTACCTATACTTACTTTTACTTTTATTCATAGTACCTATACTTATATTTTGATAGTATATATATTTTTCTACTTAAGACAGAATGTTGAAGAAGACAGAGGTAATTTTACAAACTGTTATAGATCATGTGAATACCTGCTCTTTAACAAACATACATCCGTGCCTAACTTATTAGATTCTCTAGCTACATAAGGAAAACCACCTTAAAATTATTTAATCACAATCTTTAGTATTTAAATATTTTCTGTAATTCATGGCCCCCACCCACCTCTGCAATTTCACATCTCTCATTCAAGACATGGCCATTTTGAACTACTTGCCTTTTCTTGTCCTTTGAGTGTGATTTCACCTCGCCACTGCACAACTTCTACCTATCTTTCAAGCCTTGAACTCAATATTACTTCCTCTGTGTAATTATAACAAAATCAATCAAATAGACTCAGTATCGCCTTCTCTAAAACTATATAACTTCATGTGCATACTTCTATTATTGCACTTATCACTACAAACTGTTTACATGTGTGCCTGCTCTCTTCACCTGTGGTTCTTGCAAACTGAGTCCTTATCTTTCCAACATTGTATCCCAACTATCAACATAGTGTCTAGCACTTAGTAGGCATTTCATAAATATCTGTAGAATAAATAAATGAAACACACTTTCTCTAACAACTCTCAATAATATTCTCAAACCTGAAATTCTTAAGAACCTTTCATTTTTATCCTTCTACTTAGCATCATTATATGCTGTAAAAATCAATTTGAATAATCTATCCGCAGTGAAATCTTTCTAAATATATATACATTTTAGACCATAATCTAGCTTATTATTATTATATACACTATTCTTAAAATAATTCACAATTTTTAAAGTATATCACTGAACAACTTGTTCCTTAATAAATGACAATTTCATTATTCGCTGACTCATTAAATAAGTACTGATTCAGAACATGAATACTCAGAAACTCATTTAGCCTTTGAAACGGTTTTTTAAAAAAATCTCTTGTATCTCAAAGTAATTTACTTTCTTTGTCCATTTTATATTCTATTATAGTCTAAACTTAAAAACATAAGGGGAAAAAGTGAATCTCTGCCATGTTTAATTTTAAGCAGGGACTTTCCTAAAGCAATGTGATCAGGAATATGAAAATGATCCTCTCAACTTTCAGTTGTATAAAAATATGATTTTTAATGCAGTCCCTAGGTTAGTGTTCCTTTAATTTCTATGTTTTCTTTTAGAATTTAGGGACACCTTAGTTTTCTAAAATACAAGTCAAAACATTCTCTGCTTTACTGAAACAGGTCTTTTTCAGTTTCTACTTGATGGTTTTGTCTGAGAAAACTTTCTATCCGTCATCTACTTTGGTTGACAGTAATATTTTCAAAATCATTTCTTTCAAAACTGCCTCTTTGGACTTACATTCTATATCCAAAATTTCAGAAACACTAAATATTACATCTTTTTCCATATTGACTAATTGCCATTATACATATATATACTTATTATATTATGTATATATGTAGTGGCAAATAGCATATATACATATGCTTTATTTTAAGAAGCTAAATATATCATCATCTAAATTTATAAAACAGATACCTGAGGGAAATGATGTTTCACTTGAAAACATTTCTTAAGGAGAAATTTTCTTTGAATAGTACTGTGTAATATGATTTATTTTTCCATATTTGACTATAAATACCTAGTAAATTGAATCATCCAGATGAATACTAACATCTTTGCCATAGCTCAGTCTTCATGTATTTCGAATAGTCATCCCAGAAAAAGGAAGGCAATAAAAGGGAAGAAAAAAGTCAACATTGTCATACAGGAGAAAAGAAAGAAGAGATAATGCTACAGTAGTAAAGCAGAAAGGATAAACAGAAAGTCCCAGGAGGTGATAGGGAAAAGCAAACAGCAGATATTCCATGAAATGGAAAGAAACAGAATGGTCTAGATGAGATCAACAATGGAATTGTTCTGTACTCTTTTTCAGTAACTTAAAATTTTTGAAACAGGACTGCGCTATTGTGCATGTGGTAGGGAAGAGAAAAAGAAGAGTAGTCAATGGAGATTAATTTCAATATTTTATGAGGCTTTAAGGGTGAGCTTGGGACACTGAAATTATTGAATACATATTAAGTGCCAGAAATTGCATAAAATGCTTCTTATAGTTAGCCCTTCACAAAATTCACCTCTGAATTACTTTTAAAATGAGAAAAGGGTGAAATTTGCTCCAAGAGAGGAATTGAAACACAATTAAAATAGCTTTCTAGAGTATAAAATGTCCAGTACTTTAAAAAAAAGGTCAATTTTCATTTTTATTTTATAGTATATATATGACTACTTTAAGATAAAAAATGATGCTTAGGAGAGGAACCAAGATGGTGGAGTAGAAGGACGTGCTTTCACTCCCTATTGCGAGAACACCAGAATCACAACTAGCTGCTGGACAATCATCAAAAGGAAGACACTGGAGCTCACCAAAAAGGATACCCCACATCCAAAGACAAAGGAGAAGCCACAATGAGACGGTAGGAGGGGCGCGATCACAGTAAAACCAAATCCCATAACTGCTGGGTGGGTGACTCACAGACTGAAGAACACTTATACCACAGAAGTCCACCCACTGGAGTGAAGGATCTGAGCCCCACGTCAGACTTCCCAACCTGGGGGCCTGGCAATGGGAGGAGGAATTCCTAGAGAATCAGACTTTGAAGCCTAGTGGCAATTGATTGCAGAACTTTGACAGGACAGGGGGAAACAGAGACTCCACTCTTAGAGGGCACACACAAAGTAGTGTGCCTAACAGGACCCAGGGGAAGGAGCAGTGATGCCAGGGAAGACTGAACCAGACCTGCCTGCTACTGTTGGAGGGTCCCCTGCAGAGGTGGGGGGTGGCTGTGGCTTGTGGGGAAAAGGACACTGGCAGCAGAAGCTCTGGGAAGTATTCCTTGTCCTGAGCGCTCCCAGAGTCTGTAATTAGCCCCACCAAAGAGCTCAGGTAGGCTCCAGTGTTGGTTTGCCTCAGGCCAAACAACCAACAAGGAGGGAACCCAGCCCCACCCATCAACAGTCAAGTGGATTAAAGCTTTACTGAGTTCTGCCCACCAGATCAACAGTCAGCTCTATCCACCACGTGTCCCTCCCATCAAGCCTCTCAGATAGCCTCATCCACCAGAGGGCAGACAGCAGAAGCAAGAAGAACTACAATCGCACAGCCTGTGGAACAAAAACTACATTCACAGAAAGACAGACAAGATGAAAAGGCAGAGGGCTATGTACCAGATGAAGGAACAAGATAAAACCCCAGAAAAACAACTAAATGAAATGGACATAGGCAACCTTCCAGAAAAAGAACTCAGAATAATGATAGTGAAGATGATCCAGAACCTCAGAAAAAGAATGGAGGCAAAGATCGAGAAGATGCAAGAAATGTTTAACAAAGATCTAGAAGAATTAAAGAACAAACAAACAGAGATGAACAATACAATAACTGAAATGAAAACTACACTAGAAGGAATCAACAGCAGAATAACTGAGGCAGAAGAACGGATAAGTGACCAGGAAGACAGAATGGTGGAATTCACTGCTGCAGAACAGAATAAAGAAAAAAGAATGAAAAGAAATGAAGACAGCCTAAGAGACCTCTGGGACAACATTAAACGCAACAACATTCACATTATAGGGGTCCCAGAGGGAGAAGAGAGAAAGAGCCAGATAAAATATCTGAAGACATTATAGTCGAAAACGTCCCTAACATGGGAAAGGAAATAGCCACCCAAGCCGAGGAAGCACAGCGAGTCCCATACAGGATAAACCCAAGCAGAAACACGCCAAGACACATAGTAATCAAACTGGAAAAAATTAAAGACAAAGAAAAATTATTGAAAGCAGCAAGGGAAAAAAGACAAATACCATACAAGGGAACTCCCATAATGTTAACAGCTAATTTCTCAGCAGAAACTTTACAGGCAAGAAGGGACTGGAATGATATACTTAAAGTGATGAAAGGGAAGAACCTACAACCAGGATTACTCTACCCACCAAGGATGTCATTCAGATTTGATGGAGAAATCAGAAGCTTTACAGAAAAGCAAAAGCTAAGAGAATTCAGCACCACCAAACCAGCTCTACAACAAATGCTAAAGGAACTTCTCTAAGTGGGGAACACAAAAGAAGAAAAGGGCCTACAAAAACAAACCCAAAACAACTAAGAAAATGGTCATAGGAACATACATATAGATAATTACCTTAAACGTGAATGGATTAAATGCTCCAACCAAAAGACACAGGCTTGCTGAATGGATGCAAAAACAACACCCATATATATGCTGTATACAAGAGAACCACTTCAGACCTAGGGACACATACAGACTGAAAGTGAGGGGATGGAAAAAGATATTCCATGCAAATGGAAATCAAAAGAAAGCTGGAGTACCTATACTCACATCAGATAAAATATACTTTAAAATAAAGAATGTTACAAGAGACAAGGAAGGACA
Organism: Delphinapterus leucas; assembly: GCF_059928025.1. NCBI lineage: Eukaryota > Metazoa > Chordata > Mammalia > Artiodactyla > Monodontidae > Delphinapterus > Delphinapterus leucas. The sequence continues at coordinate 70,445,787 of NC_143139.1, forward strand.
CTACATAATGATCAAGAGATCAATCCAAGAAGAAGATATAACAATTATAAATATATATGCACCCAACATAGGAGCACCTCAATACATAAGGCATCTGCTAACAGCTATAAAAGAGGAAATCGAGGGCTTCCCTGGTGGCACAGTGGTTGAGAGTCTGCCTGCCAATGCAGGGGACACGGATTCGTGACCCGGTCTGGGAAGATCCCATATGCCACGGAGCGGCTGGGCCCCTGAGCCATTGAGTCGTGGCCGCTGAGCCTGCGCGTCCGGAGCCTGTGCTCCGCAACGGGAGAGGCCACAGCGGTGAGAGGCCCGGGTACCGCAAAAAAAAAAAAAACAAACAAACAAACAAAAAAAAAAAAGACGAAATCGACAGTAACACAATAATAGTGGGGGACTTTAACACCTCATTCACACCAATGGACAGATCATCCAAAATGAAAATAAATAAGGAAACACAAGCTTTAAATGACACAATAGACCAGATAGATTTAATTGATATTTAAAGGACATTCCATGCCAAAACAGCAGATTACACTTACTTCTCAAGTGCACACAGAACATTCTCCAGGACAGATCAAATCTTGGGTCACAAATCAAGTTTCAATACATTTAAGAAAACTGAAATCATATCAAGCATCTTTTCTGACCAGAATGCTATGGGATTAGAAATGAATTACAAGGAAAAAATTCTAAAAATCACAAACACATGGAGGCCTAACAATACGTTACTAAATAACCAAGAGATCACTGAAGAAATCAAAGAGGAAATCAAAAAATACGTACAGACAAATGACAATGAAAACATGACGATCCAAAACCTATGGGATGCAGCAAAAGCAGTTCTAAGAGGGACGTTTATAGGTATACAAGCCTACCTCAAGAAACAAGAAAAATCTCAAGTAAACAATCTAACCTTACACTTAAAGGAACTAGACAAAGAAGAACAAACAAAAGTCAATGTTAGCAGAAGTAAAGAAATCATAAAGATCAGAGCAGAAATAACTGAAATAGAAACAATAGCAAAGATCAATAAAACTAAAAGCTGGTTCTTTGAGAAGATAAACAAAACTGATAAACCATTAGCCAGACTCATCAAGAAAAAGAGGGAGAGGACCCAGTCAATAAAATTAGAAATGAAAAAGGAGAGGTTACAACAGACACCGCAGAAATACAAAGCATCCTAAGTGACTACTACAAGCAACTCTATGCTAATAAAATGGACAACCTGGAAGAAATGGACAAATTCTTAGAAACCTAAAACGTTCCAAGACAAACCAGGAAGAAACAGAAAATAAGAACAGACTGATCATAAGTAATGAAATTGAAGCTGTGATTAAAAATCTTCCAACAAACAAAAGTCCAGGGCCAGATGGCTTCACAGGTGAATTCTATCAAACATTTAGAGAAGAGCTAACACCCATTCTTCTCAAACTCTTCTAAAAAATTGCAGAGGATGGAACACACCCAAACTCATTCTATGAGGCCACCATCACCCTGATACCAAAACCAGACAAAGATACAACAAAAAAAGAAAATGACAGACCAATATCACTGATGAATATAGATGCAAAAATCCTCAACACAATACTAGCAAACAGAATGCAACATCACATTAAAAGGATCATACACCATGATCAGGTGTGATTTATCCCAGGGATGCAAGGAACCTTCAAAATACACAAATCAATCAGTGTGATACACCATATTAACAAACTGAAGAATAAAAACCATATGATCATCTCAATAGACGCAGAAAAAGCTTTTGACAAAATTCAACACCATTTATGATAAAAACTCTCCAGAAAGTGGGCATAGAGGGAACCTACCTCAACATAATAAAGGCCATATACGACAAACCCACAGCAAACATCATTCTCAATGGTGAAAAACTGAAACCATTTCCTCTAAGATCCGGAACGAGACAAGGATGTCCACTCTCACCACTATTATTCAACATAGTTTTCGAAGTCCTAGCCATGGCAATCAGAGAAGAAAAATAAATAAAAAGAATAAAAATTGGAAAAGAACAAGTAAAACTCTCACTGTTTGCTGATGACATGATACTATACATAGAGAATCCTAAAAAGGCCACCAGAAAACTACTAGAGCTAATCAATGAATTTGCTAAAGTTGCAGGATACAAAATTAATGCACAGTAATTTCTCACATTCCTATACACTAATGATAAAAAATCTGAAAGAGAAATTATGAAAACACTCCCATTTACCATTGCAACAAAAAGAATAAAATACCTAGGAATAAACCTACCTAGGGAGACAAAAGACCTGTATACAGAAAACTATAAGACACTGATGAAAGAAATTAAAGATGATACCAACAGATAGAGAGATATACCACGTTCTCAGATTGGAAGAATCAATATTGTGAAAATGAATATACTACCCAAAGCAATCTACAGATTCAATGCAATCCCTATGAAATTACCAATGGCATTTCTTATGGAACTAGAACAAATCATCTTAAAATTTGTATGGAGACACAAAAGACCCCGAAGAGCCAAAGAAGTCTTGAGGGAAAAACATGGAGCTGGAGTAATCAGACTCCCTGACCTCATACTATACTACAAAGCTACAGTAATCAAGACAATATGGTACTGGCACAAAAACAGAAACATAGATCAATGGAACACGACAGAAAGCCCAGAGATATACCTACATACCTATGGTCAACTAATCTATGACAAAGGAGGCAAAGATATACAATGGAGAAAAGACAGTTTCTTCAATAAGTGGTGCTAGGAAAACTGGACAGCTACATGTAAAAGAATGAAATTAGAACACTCCCTAACGCCATACACAAAAATAAACTCAAAATGGATTAGAGATCTGAATGTAAGATGGAACACTGTAAAACTCTTAGAGGAAAACACAGGAAGAACACTCTTTGACATAAATCACAGCAAGATCTTTTTTGATCCACCTGCTACAGTAATGGAAATAAAAAGAAAAATAAACAAATGGGACCTAATGAAACTTCAAAGCTTTTGCACAGCAAAGGAAACCATAAACAAGACGCAAAGACAGCCCTCAGAATGGAAGAAAATATTTGCAAACGAATCAACGGACAAAGTATTAATCTCCAAAATATATAAACAGCTCATGCAGCTCAATATTAAAGAAACAAACAACCCAATCCAAAAATGGGCAGAAGACCTAAATAGACATTTCTCCAAAGAAGATACACATGTGGCCAAGAAGCACATGAAAAGCTGCTCAACATCACAGTTATTAGAGAAATGCAAATCAAAACTACAATGAGGTATCACCTCACATCAGCTAGAATGGGCATCATCAGAAAATGAACAAACAACAAATGCCGGAGAGGGTGTGGAGAAAAGGGAACCCTCGTGCACTGTTGGTGGGAATGTAAATTGATACAGTCACTATGGAGAACAGTATGGAGGTTCCTTAAAAAACTAAAAATAGAATTACCATATGATACAGCAATCCCACTACTGGGCATATACCCAGAGAAAACCATAATTCAAAAAGACACATGCACCCCAATGTTCACTGCAGCACTATTTACAATAGTCAGGTAATGGAATCAACCTAAATGCCCATTGACAGATGAATGGATAAAGATGTGGTACATATATACAATGGAATATTACTCAGCCATAAAAAGAAATGAAATTGCGTCATTTGTTCAGACGTGGATGGATCTAGAGACTGTCATACAGAGTGAAGTAAGCCAGAAAGAGAAAAACAAATATCGTATATTAATGCATGTATGTGCAACCTGGAACAGTGGTACAGATGAACCGGTTTGCAGGGCAGAAGTTGAGACACAGCTGTAGAGAACAAACGTACGGACACCAACGGGCGGAAACTGCGGTGGGGTGGGGATGGTGGTGTGCTGAATTGGGTGATTGGGATTGACATGTATACACTGATGTGTATAAAATTGATGACTAATAAGAACCTGCAGTATAAAAAAACAAACAAACAAAGAAAACAACTAATACTAAACTTTCTTTGGGCTATTTGTATAGAAATATGTTAATATAAATGTTTCAGACATTACATGAAATTTCTAAAAATGTTCTGGTATAATGTTATAAGTCATAATTCTAGTTATTTCTTTAAAATGTATATCTCAGAAATAACTAAATTTCCTTGTCAATTGCATTATTATGAACTTTCATCAAATCTTTAACCGTGGTCATTTTTAAGTCTTTTGTCTTTTGCAGACAGTTCTGGGTGTACTCTGATGCTTTTGCAAAAATGTTCCTGTTAAAGGTTTTCATCTTCAAAGAATTCATGGAAAAGACTCTGACAAGTACAGGTTTCTGGTAACTGACTATACTGCTGATCTGAATGGATAAGAATTTTCTAAACTCTAATGGAAAACTGATGAATTCATAAAAGTGCTAACAAAAATCAAGATGAAAAAAAATGAATTACATGGGACTGAGTGAACTGATGAGGATGATTATAATTTTTGTGACTTTCTTTTTGAATAAAATAAAATAAAAGCATCATAATTAAAGAAAATTTTCCTGTTTATGAATTATCTAGGTATTTCTAAGTTTTTTTTCAAAGAATAAATTGTGCTGCTATGTAGTTCCAAAAAAAAAAAAGATGCTTAAAATTCTTCAGCACTGAGTGAAAACAATGATCAAAACTATGGACATATTCCCCACACCCTCAAGTGCAGGAAATTTGGGTTTAGCAGAATGACATACACAATCTTACTTAATTCTTAATCTTGTTAGCAGTGCTAGAAGGTTTGCAATATTATCCCTGATTTACAGTTGAGAAAACCGGAATTAATAAGTGAAAAATTGACATTTTTATTGATGCCAAATCCGTGTAATTTCCACCACATCATACTCCCTTTTTAACAAGAAACTGTCTTTGTCTTCAGTCTACGTTTTCATACTAAACATAAAATGAAACTTGTGATGGTTATAAACTGCAGTATGTTGAACTTGAATGTAGGGGCTAGAGGGAAAGGGAGGGAACTAACATTGCAGTAATGTCTACATAGATCATAGAGTTGAATCCTTAAAGCCACTTAATCAATAGCTATCATTGTTCATGTTTTATAAATATTAATAGCTTCCCTTTTGAACATCTACTCTATTTCAAGTATGTTTTAAATCATTTACATATTAAATAACTTAATCTTCAAAATAGTTATTCTGAAGTTGAAACAGCTTCCCACAGTAAAAGTTTCTCTTATTCCATCCTAAAAGTATTATATTATATAAAATATTATATCTATTATATCCATATTATATCTGTTTTAGATTTTGTACCATATATGATTAATTTTCTATTAAAATTGTTTACAAGATTAAATAATAAATTTAAATATATATGTATGTATATGTACATATGTATATATATACATCGACATACACACATATATACACAGAAAGAGAGAGTTTAGGTGCACAGGCTCAGAAGTCAGTAGACTGCCTGTGTTCAAATACAGCTCCACTAATACAGTGAAATACTGGGAAAATTCATTTATTAATTCAATTGTTAACTTAACAATTCATTATTGATCATAGCTATGTGTCAGGGTGTCTGGCACTGTTCTATGTACTTAACATTCATCAATGAACAAAAAGCTCTGCCCTCATGGAGCTGATCTTATAGCTGATGGCAGGTAAGCAATAAAACACTAAACATAATAAGTGAATTATATAGCATGATAGAAAAGTTAAATACTAGGAGAGGAAAAAGAAAAAGAAAAGACAGTGGTTTAAGGAAGATGAGGAGTATGGGGTGGTAGAGAAGGCAAGTTGCAATATTAAATACACTAGTCAGGATAAGCCTCATGATAAGGTTGAGATTTGAGGAAAAAACAGGAGTGAATGTTAACCCAGAGGGTGCTGTGAAGAAGCACAGGGAACAGGAAGGCAAAAGGCCTAAGAGTGTGTGAGCGTTTGAGAAACAGGAAGGAATTCTCTGTAGCTAGAACAGAGTCACCCAGAGGGAAAAGAGTGGGACAAGTCCAAGTGGTAAGGGTGGGAGAGAGGTAAATATCAATAACATGTATCCTTGTAGACCATTGCAGGGACTTTGGCTTTCACTGCAGGGTTTTGAGCAGAGAAAGGACATGAGAAAAGACTGGTATAAAGAGGTAACGGGGTTAAAACAGCAAGACCTATTGGAAAGTTAACTGCAGTATAATCCAATGAGAAATAATGGCAGCTCATACCAGGGCAGAAGCAGTGGAAGTGCTAAAAAGTGGTCAGATTCTGGATGTATGAACAATGACTTCTTAATGTGACTAACCCATCTCTGAAAGTCAGACTTCCTACCCCCAAATATTCTTTCTCTTTATTTTAAATTATTTAAACCGTAATGTATTATCAAAGCACAGTAACAAAAACATAATAAAAAGACTATACACAAGTAATAAATTATTATGTTAGAGAGCAAAATGCTTGTGATCACCAAACAGTAAATATGAATATTGACAATGATTTGTTTTGTCAGTAATTTCACTGGTTAGTACTAGAAAAATCCAAGGGGTCATTTGTTTTGTTGAAACTTTTTTAAAATTGAAGTATAGCTGATTTATAATATTGTGTTAGTTCCAGGTGTATAGCATAGTGATTCAGTATTTTTGCAGATTATATTCCATTATAGGTTATTACAAGATATTTGATATAAATCCCTGTGTTACACAGTAAATCCTTGTTGTTTATCTATTTTGTATTTAGAAGTTTGTATCTGTTAATCCCATACCCCTAATTTGTCTCTTCTCCCTTATCTCTCCCCTATGGTAACTAAAAGTTTGTTTTCTGTCTATGAATCTGTTTTTGTTTTGTATATACATTCATTTGTATTATTTCTTAGATTTCACATATAAGTGATATCATATAGTATTTGTCCTTATCTGACTTATTTTACAAAGCATGATATTCTCTAGGTCCAACCACGTTGGTGCAGTCAGTATTTAAATCTTTTTGATGGTTGAGTAATAACACACACATCTTCTTAATCCAACTGCCTATTGATGGGCACTTGGGTTGCTTCCATGTCTTGGCTATTGTAAACAGTGCTTCTATGAACACTGAGATGCATGTACGTTTTTGAATTAGTGTTTTCGTATTGAAAATCTTTTTTTAAACGTCTCCACATGATTCTGACATTTTGTAAATTGTATTTGGAATGTATTCAAGATTTTTCCCACACATCAATTTGTTAAAATGTTAATTTAAAATATTGTGTTAAAGTATTTGTTGACATATCTTGTTAAAATCTTAAACATTTTATTGAATTGAGTTTTGGGAATGTGGGTATAATTTTTTCCTTTGTAAAATTCATCTGAAAAGTGTTTTTTTGAGAGAGATATACATCCCCCCAAGTTTGACTTAAAAATCAAGAGGTGCTTGTTTTACTGAAAATGTCGAGTCTATTTTGAAGACATAAACAACAGGATTTCAATGGACAATGGACTAGAGATAGTGTGTAAGAGAAAGACGAGAGTCAGGGATAATTCTAGGATAACTGACTTAAGCAAACAGGAAAAATGGAATTACCATCGCATGAAATGAGGAAGGTTATGGGGTGAGGTGAATCTGGGGGAGGTATGGTAAGGTGTACATCAAGATTTCCATTTAGAATACACTGAGTTAGAAATATCTACTAATATCTAATACAGATGTCAAGTACATGAATATTCTAGTCTTGAAGGTTAAAAAAAACTGGGGCTAGAGATGTAAATTTGAGACTCTAATGTATAATTGACATTTCAGGTTTTTAAAGATGAGAGTACCAAAAGCATGAAAGAAGACAGGAGAGAGAAGACAACTAAGCCTTGAGCACAACTATATTAAGATGCCTGGAGAAGAGAAAAACCATCAGAGACAGCGCCAGGCAGAATAACGTCTCCACAAAAATGTCTACATCCTAACGCCAAGAATCTATGAATATATTATGTCACAATAAAAGGGGGAATTAAGGTTGCTAACCAGCTGACTTTAAAACAAGAAGATTCTAATGAACTAGCTGAGGAATTCTTGAAAGTGGGAGTGAGAGGCATTAAGAGTCAGCATCAAAGTGATGCAATGTGGAAAAAATTTGACCAATCACTCCTGGATTTGAAGATGGAAGGGGGCCACAAGCCAAGGAATGTGGTCAGCCTCTAAAAATGGGATATAACAGTATTTCCTTCTATTTTCATGTTTCTCAACTTGAGCTGCATGTTAGAATAATCTTGGAAACAAAAAGTATCTCATGCCACCACCCCGCAGCCCCACCCTGAGAATCTTGTTTTTCTTATTTCATGAGAATCACCTCATGATTCTGATGTGTATCTAGGATTGAGACCCCTGCTCTGTAGGGTTTGTCCTGAGAATTACCTTAGATAATCAATGTAAAGTGCTTAGAACACACTTCCCAAGTGCTCGATTAATTCTGATCTATTTTAATGATCATTATTTTACAGTTGAAAAAATTAAACTTAAAGAGATAAAGAAAATTGCCTAAGATCACAGTTGATAGGAGGTAATGTCAGGTTTAACTTCAAACACCGGGTCATTCTAGTAAATGAATCTGACCACAGAAACAAAAGAAAGATAGCAAATGAAAGTCCTTCTGATTTCAAATACATCTTTTTTTATCAATAGTTGTCTATCCTGGGATTATTAAACAGCTAAAATGTTACATACTGATTTTATTTCAAAACATGTGTTTACTTATTTTTAATATTTTACAAGTAATGTGTTAAAATAATGTAAAATATGTTGAAGATGGCTGCTCCACAGTCCATCTTATTGTGTCCTTCTGAAAGTTTTGCATCATCAGATAGTACATTTCAAAAAAACTGTAGTTTCCACCAAAAGGAAGTTATGGTGGAAATGAACCCACTCAAACACCAATACTACCATTTACTAACTGGTTAACCTATGTCCTTAATAATGAACATAAAGATACAACAATAGCTAAGATTTATTGAGTTCTTGTAGAGTACTTTATATGTATTAAGTAATCTAATTTTCTCAATAGTTCCATGAGTTAGATAATTTATTGCTCCATTTTTTTCAGATGAGAACCTCACTGAACCAGTTACCTTATCTGTAAAATAAAGAGAATAATATTATAATGCCACAGAAAAACTGAAAATAGAAAGATAATGTGGGTTTTCTAATAAGACATACTAGAAGAAACAGAATCTGGATTTTTGGAGGAACAAAAGTTGCAAGAAAGATGCTTGAAATGATTCTTGCTAGTAGTGAAGCTGGAAAGCTAACTTGTGTGGGAAAGAAGTGCCAGTAAAAGGAAATACTTTCCAAAAAATGAACTAATTTCCACAATCTCTACTCATTGTTTTGTGTCTGAACATTCAGCAAGGCTTTGTGCTTAAAGTGGAAGCATGCTAAGGTAACAACTATTGATACTAAAAGTTGTGGCCTACAGTTTCCAGGAAAGCAGGATCAAGGGCAGAGGAGTCTGTGCTAATGGGAAAGGGTTGAAGGATGGTAGCAATGCAGAAAAGGAAAGATCACAGTTGACTCAGATAAAAGTCTGAAGGGAAATTCATGGTTACCTTCAAAAAATTAAGCACCATTTTTTTTCTAGTCTTGAACTTTGATGAGGCAAAAAGAACCCCTTCTTCCCTAGACCACAAAGCCCATTCTAGTTCTGAATATAAACTACACTCCTTTCCCTAGTGATGGGTCCAGCATAGTTTGGGAGAGTACTGAAATACTGTACTGAATCCCTAGAAGATCTGTCAACGTTTCAGCCTGAACACAGAAGTGAGTACCTCTCAAGGACTCATAGGCTTACATGCAAATGGAGAAAAGGGCAATGATATCTGCTGACACGAATAAGATTTTACAGTCTGAGTTATCTGAGAGTTCTCATCACATTGTTTAGTCTATATATTTACTAGTTGTTATAGGCATTGTTTATTATTTTTGCTAAGTTCAACTCCTAAATACAATTTTCTTCATAAGAGTACTTGTACATTATTTCAAATAAGAAAACAGGAATGTGCCACCTGACATTATGTCATAAACCAATTACATGAGAAACAGTCATGTAAAATAGTACTGAGATGGGTGTTAAGTAATATCCATATTAAAGAGTTTTTTATTAGGATTAGAGATAATGCAGATAAAGCATCACACCGTTGTTTACATGTTTATAGCACCTGATACAGATATTAGTATTATTAGAGGGAGAGTATCATTTCAAGTAGAACAGAATTTGTAATTGCAAAAGTTTGCCTTGTAACTATAATAAAATCATAAAATCCAATTCCCCAGGTAAAATAAATAAGCATTAAATAACAAAAAACCCTTCCTCAGGAAGAATCATATCTGGAAATGAACTGAACAAGAAATTCTATGCCAAAATATTATGGGAGTACCTGTCTATCTGCTAGGCACCTCCTACCTGGTAGACATATTTCTAATGGGTCCTTCAACCACAGTGTCATATTTTTCTCATTATCTTTTTCTGGGAGGTCTTGAATGAAAATACTAACCAGATGCAAGTCTGTTTGTGCTCCATCAGAGTAAATCCAATATTCAAAGTACCAAATGCCTTACCTGATATAAACTCCTTGTTTCCAAGTGAAATATACTCTCTAGCATGCATGTAAACATTCCTCCAAAATTTGTATAAAAGCACCTGACAATTTAAAATTTTCATGTCCCTTCTTTACTTTAGACACCAAACTCACAGTGTCATTTCAGTTCACATGTAAATTGTGAATAAAGTACAGTAAGTCCCCTACATGTGAACAAGTTCCATTCTGAGAGCAAGTTTGTAAGTCCAATTTGTTTGTAAATCCACCAAACTTAGGCTAGGTACCCAACTAACACAATAGGCTATATAGTACTGTACTGTAATAGGTTTATAATACTTTTCACACAAATAATACATAAAAAATAAACACAAAAAATAAAACATTTTTAATCTTATATAGTACAGTACCTTGAAAAGTACAATACAGTACCATACCTTGAAAAGTACAATACAGTACCAGCTACATCACCACTGCTTTTACGCTTGCTTCTGGACATCCTGGGCTGGAAATAAAGATACTGTACTGCTGTACTCTATACAGTATTGTACAATAAAGTACACAAAAGCAAAACCACTTTTAGAAGATGCATGCATGTGACAGTGTACGCCAAACACGTGAACTAACTTACATGATTGGACATGGGAACGCATGTTTGCATCTTTGAAAGTTCGCAACTTGAAGTTTCACGTGTAGGAGACTTACTGTACAAAGATTCACTCTCTACACATTTATAAAACCGTATCACCTCTTCCCTTTTCCTATATGCATAGTGTTTCCAATCACAGCAGTAAGTGTAATTGCTCATGCAAAAATCTGCACCTGTGGCCATTTACAAAAATCATAAGTTAGTATGTACTAGAAATCAGAATATTCATGAGTTGTGCATGATATTTTTTCGAAACTAATGCAAACTAAGAGACTGTAGAAAAAGCCCATTATTTGAATATAATATTCTGTAAAAAAAAAAAAACAAAAAACATACACACACACAGTTTGGCCTTTTCTTATCAATCGTAGGTACCATTTTCAGGATGTGATGTTTTTGTCAAAGTTAAGATAGGAAAATAAAAGCCATACCTACCAAGTCTATTTTCATACTATGTTCTCTCATCAGTATTCTGAAGGTTTTTTTTTTCTCCCTGAAGAATCGCTGTCACTTTTCACATTTTAACACCCAGCCATCAACTCTTCCATAAATGCAATCACACCAGGAACTTCTTTATCAGCATGTGTCAAAAGGAAAATGTAAAAGATGTATACTTCATGACATAATAACTTTCTACAAATTCATAATGGAATTCTGCAACCTTTGCAGATATTTCTTTTCTCAGACTGAGCCAATAGTTGAGTCGTTCATATACGCAAGTTTGCAACTTTGTGTTTCATTTTGAGCTTTCCTTGATTTTTCAGATCATCTCTATTTCTATGATGTCTATAAAGAAGCTACCTTAGAAGATGTCTTTATTCCCTATTTGTGCTATCGAAAAATGCAATTTGTTCAGAACTTTAATTTCTTAGGCTGAACATCAGAATATAAAGGTGACTTCAAAGTGGTTTAACATATCACCTATCTAGCCTAAAATAAAATTCCAGTTTGAATAAACAAGTGCTTTATTTTTAGATGAAGAATATGGCCTCTAAAAATCTGCTGCTGGACCTAGAATCCGATCATCAGGACTACTGTGTACAACTGTGTAGAGTGTGCACTTCATAAACACTAAGGGCTGGGTACACCTGGTATACAAACCGGATGCCCTTCTTCTAAGCCAGGATATCACAGGATTGTTGTTGAGTGTTGAGATTATGCATGCCAAGTCCAAAGCTTGGCACAGAGAAAATGGTTTTATACATTTCCTACTAGTACTGTATTGAATTACCACAAAATTGGTGTCTTAAAACAACATAGATTGGGCTTCCCTGGTGGCGCAGTGGTTGAGAGTCCGCCTACCGATGCAGGGGACACGGGTTCGTGCCCCGGTCCGGGAAGATCCCACATGCCGCGGAGCGGCTGGGCCCGTGAGCCATGGCTGCTGAGGCTGTGCGTCCGGAGCCTGTGCTCCGCAACGGGAGAGGCCACAACAGTGAGAGGCCCGCATACCGCAAAAAATAAACCCAAAAACAACATAGATTTATTCTCATACAGTTCTAAAGGTCAGAAATCCAAAATCAGTTTGACTGGGCTAGAGTCAAGGTGTCAGCAGGGCTGGTTCCTTCTAGAAGCTCTGAGAGGAAAATCCTTTTCCTTGCCTTCTCTGGCTCCTAGAGCTACATGCCTTCCTTTCATTGACTCTTGGTGCCTTCCTCCATCTTCAAAGCCAGTAATGTAGCATCTTTCCCCCATATCCTCTGCTTTAATTCCTCTCTGAAGTACCTAGATAACTGTTATTTGATGCACATTTCCTGAGTTGTGTTATAGATGCAAAAACTCCCTACAAAATGGAAGATGTTAACTACTTGATGACCATGAGCACATAGCCCCAAGCCTCCTGGAGCCTAAGGATAGATGTTAACCCCTATGACACCATCCTGTGACCTCACCATCAGCCAATCAGAGAATTGTGTACAAGCTGATCACTTACCCTGTGACCTACACCCCCACCCCCACCCCCGCCCTTACCTGGCTTTTAAAAATGCTTTGCCAAAATCCTTTGGGGAGCTCAGGACTTTTTAGGGCATGAGGCACCCATCTCCTTGCATGGCCCTGCAATGAAACTCTCTGCTCCAAACGTCAATGTTTCAGTTTGTTTGGCCTCGCTGTGCAGTCGGCACACGAACTTGCACTAACAATATCACTTTCTGTTGCTCTGGTCTCCTGCCTCTCTCTTTATATAAGGCCCCCTGTGATCACATTAGACCCAGCTGGATAATCCAGGATAATATCCCCATTTCAAGATTCTTAATCACATCTGCAAATCCTTTTGCCATGTGAGGTAACATATGCATATCACATTCCAGGAGTAGGACAAGGACATAATAAATTACAGCATTTATTATTTTTTTCAGTAGTAGAATACAAATGGAATGGTAGGGTGGTGGTGGTGGCATTAGTAGTAGTAATAGTAGCACAGTAGCAGTAGTAGTAGTAAGCAAGTTATGGTTAACAACCATGTATAAGATAACATATTTTAAAAGATATTGCCTCTCTATATCTTTCTGACCAGCCTACAATTGGACCAAAAGTATCTAAGTTTAATTTCAATGCTTTAATTTTAGCACTTCTTAGACAGCTAGCATGTTAATCTATCAAGTTCCTACATGATTTAATAAAGAGGTAATAAGAGGAGTGATAAATGCTTTCTCTGTAAATCACTGGAGTCCAGTAAATCCTTGAAGTGATACACAAAATGAGTGAATTTTAATGGGAAAGAGGAAGAGATTAAAAGAAAAAAAAAAGGAAAGGTAAAGATTATAATGTGTTACCCTAAGAGGTAGGATAAAAGGATACATATGAGGAAAAAGAGCAGACACATGAGGAGGATATTCATTGAGTTCTTAAAAATCTCCAGATACTGTTTTTAGCACTCAACTTACATTTATTCTGTTAATAATCACAGCATTATTAGGTAGTTACTATTATTATCCCATTTTACAGATGAAGAAACTGAAACATTGAGCTAAATAGTGGTGGGCCTTGTGTTCCAGGTACAGCTCTTGGCTCCAGAGCCCACATTCTTAACGATTAAATCAAATAGAGATCTGTGGCTTGTCAAGGGGCAGCATGCTCCTCTAGACTCCAGGCTGTAGGCTGCATCCAAAGAGAAGTTATTACTGCCTGAGGTAGAAGGTGAGGAAAGATACAGACCATCAATTTGCCAGTGTTGTCACATCATTTATCTTTTTTAAGTTTGAGAATTTCATAAAATCCCATTCATGTGAGATGGGAAGGAATAGAGCAGGGAAAGGTGTATAAAAATTGAAATATACTAGTGAATATTGGATTGTGTATTTAGTTAAAATAATGTCTTTTTCTTTTTTTTTTTAATGGAGCCTTCTGGAAGTCTAGTCTTTATTCTTTTAAAGCAGCTGGTTATGCTATAAAGTGGTATACCTGAAACTTACATAACATAAACAAACAAACAAAAATCATTAACAAAATGAATTGACAAACCACAGGCTGGGATAAAATATTTTCAAATCATACTTGATAAAGAACTTATATCCAGATTACATAAAGAATTCTCGAAACTCAAAAATAAGACAACTCAATTTTTAAGTGGGCAAAAATTTGAATAGATATTTCAGCAAAGAAGATATCCAAATGGCTTAGCATATGAAAAGATCACTAGTCACTAGGGAATGCAAGTTAAAACCAAAATTAGATACCACTTCATAGCCACTAGGATGACTATAATAAAGACAAAGATAGTGTTGGTGAGGATATGGAAAGACTGGAGCCCTAATACACTGCTGGTGGGAATGTAAAATGATGCAGTCACTTTGGAAAGTGGTCTGGCAGTTTCTTAAAAGTTAAGCAGCTTACCATAGGACCCAACAATTCCATTAAATGTTCCATCCTAAGAGAAATGAAAAGTGTTCACAAAGACTTGGATGTGAATGTTCATAACATTATCCATACTAGTGAAAAAGCAGGAACAATCCAAATGACCATCAATGGTAAATGGGTAAACAAAAAACTCACACAATACTGCTACGACATGAACGAACCTCAGAAACATCATGCTACGTAAAAGAAGTCTGACACATAAACCATACAAGGTATGATTCCATGTATAATGAAATGACAAAAAAGGAAAATATCTGAAACATATACTAAATTGATGGTTATATGGGAGTGGGGAGTCTGCAAATGGCCACGAATGGGGTAATGAAACTGTTCTACAACTAAATTGTGACACATCACATTCAGGTGTAATAACTTCTTTTTCTCATTTGAAAGTTAACACACGGTTCATAGAAAATTTGGAAAATACAGAAATGTACAAAATAAAAATCATGATAATCTGACTATCTTCCTTTAGAGAATTAAGATGTTTGTTATCTTGATTATTTTTTGATTATATGTTATCATTTATGAAATTTAAATAGAAATGAGTTTGAAAGTAGGTATCCAGTAGTCCTTACACTTTGGAAATTTTGAGGATCACAATACTTTGAGAATCTGATGAAAGCTAGAAGAATGCAGCATAATATAATATTTTGAATATAATTTCAGGGGGTTTCATTTGCAACCCCTCTCATACTCATGTGCAGCTAAGAATTAAAATTATCTCCATCAGACTCTGCCATGCAATCTGGGACACTGCCAACACTCAGTGCTATTATTTTGATAATGGAACACCAGGAGGTCT
This sequence comes from Delphinapterus leucas, assembly GCF_059928025.1. Lineage (NCBI taxonomy): Eukaryota > Metazoa > Chordata > Mammalia > Artiodactyla > Monodontidae > Delphinapterus > Delphinapterus leucas. The sequence goes on from NC_143139.1 coordinate 70,461,623, forward strand.
TGTTTTAATGGACAGTTTTTCAACGTTTCCAAATATGTTCTTTTAGTAAAGCACAGTTCTTGTTAAATATGGATTTTCATATTCTTATCTCTGTACTAAAGTTACAAGAGATGAAGTATGATGCTAAGAAAGTAGTAGTTCCAATTTAAGGTTTACTTTTTTTTTTTTGCGGTACGCGGGCCTCTCACTGTTGTCGCCTCTCCCGTTGCGGAGCAAAGGCTCCGGACATGCAGGCTCAGCGGCCATGGCTCACAGGCCCAGCCGCTCCGCGGCATGTGGGATCTTCCCAGACCGGGACACAAACCCGTGTCCCCTGCATTGGCAGGTGGACTCTCAACCACTGCGCCACCAGGGAAGCCCTAAGGTTTACTTTTGATTACTTTGACAATTTGTTTAAAATGTGGTGTTTTCTTATTTTACTGTGATTGATTCTCATTGCAGAATATAAGAAAAAATGTAGAAAAGTGCAAAGAAGGAAAAAATTATAATATTCCACAAATTAATAATAAACTTTATGGTAGATTATTTTGATTTCTTTTTTTATACATAAATAATTGAGATTATATTGTATAAGAAAAGATAATAGAGAATGCTTATGTGAAAGACACCATTTTGAACATTTTACATGTAACTGATTTTATTCTCCTGACATATCAGTCAGCTTCATTGCACAGAATAAGAAGCAGAGATTTTAAGTAACTTCCTTAGGGTCATACAGCTAGTAATGTGGACTAAGATTTGAAGGCTATTTAGTTCAAGAATCTGCTCTCTCAAACCACTAAGTCATGTTGCTTTTTAAAAGTAGGAGAAGGTGGAGGAGAGCGCAATGCCATAGAAATCACAGCAGACCTTTCAGAAAGTAGTGGATAGCAAATTAACTCATAAGGCAGACAAGTCGAGAGGCAAAAAGATTGAAACAATACCCTATAAGGTTGGGAATCTCTGAAAAAATTTCATTTCAGTGTTTGATGCAGATGCTAAAGAAGGCATGAAAAGTGAGAGTTTTGTGAGTTAGCACCCATGTGGAAATGGCTTTGAATGTAGAAAACTCTTTCAAGATGTTATGCACAAAAAATGGAGGAAAATACAATGGTAGCTTTAGATATAGCAGAAATAGCACAGAGAAGAGAATTTTGAAAGCAATTTAAATACATGTGTTAAATGAATGAATAAAATAATTTAATGGGTACTTAGTTTATTTAATACAACAAATCCTTAAGATCAGTGTTATTTTTATCTACATTTTTATCACATGTGGATTAAAAGAAGTTACTAGATTTACTCTATTCTCTCAGATAGTTAGAGGTCGAGCAAGGATTCAAATCCAGCTGCTAACCAAAGCCCAAGCCTCTAAGTACTAAAATTTTACTTAATAAGAAGCTTAAAACTATTTACATCAAATTATTAGAAATAAATTCAGCAGACGCATTAATAAAATTAGAAATTTGACTGTAGTCATATCCCTCACAATGACTCCTAGTTCTCACCTATGAATCTAGGAATAAAAACCAAACTTGGGGGCTTCCCTGGTGGCGCAGTGGTTGAGAGTCCGCCTGCCGATGCAGGGGACACGGGTTCGTGCCCCGGTCCAGGAAGATCCCACATGCCGCGGAGCGGCTGGGCCCGTGAGCCATGCCATGGCCTCTGAGCCTGAGCGTCCGGAGCCTTTGCTCCGCAACGGGAGAGGCCACAACAGTGAGAGGCCCGGATACCGCAAAAACAAACAAAAAAAAAACCAAACTTGGTTCTTGGTCACTAAAATTCAATGTTTCCACAAGGAAAGACATTTAAATATTTTACAGTTTGGTTAATATGATCTTTCAAAATAAATTTATTGAAATAATGGAATCAAGAAAACAGTAGAATATTGGCTGTCACTGCTGGAAATTCTTACCAGGAACCTAACATCACTGGATTTAGCTTAAGGAGTTTTATGAAGGTCATTCTTGACTGTGGAACAATTTAATAAATTATAAGATCCTGAGGTTCCTTACAAATACAGAGAGCCTTTAGATTATTTTAGTCACTAACTCTAAGCCGTCATTTACTTTTGGCATTGACTATAAAGACTATTTTTATTTATTTTTTTAGGATGTGTATAATATTTGGAATCACATACATTTGTAAGCAATAATGAGTTTTTATTTTTTTGCTGAGTTTTTTAATTATAAGAAAAAGATATTTAAATATGGGCTACTGCTGCTGTAATTTGATTTATTTGTCACTTCAAATGAAGACATATATTGTTCTACCTATTATTATATCCTATTATTTTTTTATAGTTTAGTTTATGTAGTAAACTTTATACTGTATTTTCATTCAATATTCTTCATCAAAAGCTATTCTAATATTCAGTAAAGCTTGAAGGCAATCTTTATTTGTATTAACTCTGTCTATTTATGTAGAGAAATGCAGTGTAATTAATAAATTATAAATGAAACTACTAATTTCATTATGGGGGAAATGCTTCTGCCTTCAAAACCCAACTTAAGCTTTCTGAGGGATTTGAAATTTTATTTGTTCACTATATCAGCCATTTGGATTTGGAAAGGATTTTCAGTTTCCAATAGGGTCAAATGCAAACATTTGTACTCATTTTATTTATCCAATTAATCACTGATAATGGTAAGGACTTCTGGCATAAAAAGATACTGGGGACATTAAACTTTAAAGTGTTAGTGTATATTTTCATTTCTGTATTAACTTCAACTTCTAGCAATTATTCCTTAGGCAGATTCCCCCAAGTCTTTCTTATAGGTCTTATTTTTTTAGTTTGTTGTTTGTTTTAGACAATAAGAATAGTTCATTTCTACTCAGTTACTTGAGCAAAAATAACCAGGAAGCTCTTCAGAGCTAGACACTGACTTGTTGCCAGGACACCTGATAACTGGTCCTGATGCTATCATGTCAGCTATTTGCTCCCCTGAGTCTCTGTTTCCTCATCTAGAAAATGAGGAAGGTATCTGCGTGGCCTACCACTAGAAAATCATGTATGCGAAGACCACAATGCAAAGTATAAAGCCCCTGGAAGTATAAGTGAGTGATAGCATTTCCACTGACCTTGAGTCCTAAATCACAGGACCTTCCTAAAATAAAAAGTTTCTCCACATATTTCTAAGAAATACCCTATTCAGGTGCAGAGTGATTCACCATGCATAAGAAACCATAAGACGGGTTTGCCAAGCTAAAAGGGGCTTGGGGGGGGGGCGGTTTGAAGACATTGACTATTATTTGATAAGTTTGTCCATAAGGACAATGAATGATAATGTATATGTGCAAGATCATGTTCTCAGCCTATACAGTGCTATCACCTAATAAATGTACCCTTTTCTTAAACAGAGTACACAAAAGTACATGTCTAAGACAATATTTTTACAAAGTACACACAGACTAGTAATTCATACAACTTACATTTTCACTTCTTGTCCACTTGACAAGCCTCTAAAAGAATAAGATTTGATTTCAGTATTTTCAACTTGTGTGCAAATGCAAGCATGTATGTGTGTATTCACACACACACACACGCACAATGTACTGAGCAACAGTCAATTAGCAAACCTCCCAAGTTCCTAAGGTGTTCACAGGAACTAACGAGCTGCAATGGCAGCAGCAGAAATGAGAGACCGATCTCAAACATCCAGCCTCCCTCACACAGTAGCTAACACAACTAAAACACAACTACCTTGATTAAAGTAAATAAAGATCACAACTCTAAGACTTGAAAAAGAAAATGTTTTGGCTTTTTACTGACTCACTGATTTAAATAAAATCTTTAAAAAAAAATTTCTCCTAGAGCCATTATTTGACTCTTTAAAAACAAGAAAGGAGATATGCTTCCCTTTACTCTAAAGAAACTCTTTAGGTTAGAAACTCTTTAGGTTAGAAACTTTAGGTTAGAAAGTGCAAGGCTCACAGAAAGATGAGGTTGGAATGAGGTCAGTGTCAGAGATGAATAAATACTACTCCATGCCTTTCACTTTGAAGGCCTCCAAAGTACACAGGGCTCATTCAGGTGCCTCAAACCCCTCGCCCAGATCAGTCCTGAAATACCCCTAATGCCATTTCTGAACAGCATATCGTATAACCTTTTTTCTTTCTGCTCAGATATTCATTCTCTGCGGTAATGCTCTCTACAGGATAGCTACACTTGTATACACATATTCTTTTTCCAATTAGAGTCAAGTCATAGCTATGATAACTAAAATCTTAAAAACAGTGGAATAAAAAGAAACATTAACTCTTTAAAATGAGTTTGAAGAAGAAAATACTCAAAAAGAGTCTTCTGTGGCTGTTTTTAAAGAAAGGACAGAAGAAAAGCTGTAAAATGCAAAATATCAGAAATTTGTTCAATAGGCCAAAAGTATTTATTCAGGGATATATTACTGTAAAAAAAAAGTTGAAGGTGACATTCCACCAAATCATTTAGCCAGCATCTTTCATGTGTCTGTTCCAAAATTTCCGGGACCAAATTTACGAAAGAGCACAACAGAGTTCCAGATAAGAACCTCCTTCTCACATGCTATGATTCACACTGCAAAGCATTTCGAACGAGTCCTGTGAAATAACTGAGCTCTTCCCTCAGCAAAGAATAGATGATCAGAAAAAACTTAATTATATCATTCTCTCCATCCTGTTTTTAGATATATTTCCCATTTCAGTTCACACTGGGGAAGGCAACACCTACAGGGAAGAAGGGTATGCAAACCTTTGGGCAACTTGACAGCTTGTCAGAAATCTAGCTTGTGTTGCAAGACAGAATGAGAACAACAAGGTCTGTCTGACATTCTCCATCTCAGCAACTAAAGGAGGATGTAACTTTTTCTACTGGGGTTGTTATTTCCCAGGGGACAGAAAACCTTTTCTAATGTACTACATCTAAAATGCTTCCTAGAGATCATGCACAGAGCATCACTACAAAATGAAAAATCTGTTTTTAAAGGAAATTTTTCATTGATTTCAGTTTTGCTCTACTGAGTAAACTAGACCTTCCCTAGCTCTGGGAACTTTCTTTTGTTCAGCCTGCCTTTAACTGACAGAAATCCAAAGTCCAAGGTTTTATAAATCATTTTCTTATTCCTTCCCTCCCCTCTCTTCACAACCCTGATACCTTAAATACCTTCACAGCAAACATAATTAATCAATTGCAAGGCAAAGAGAAAGGATCATTTATAGGTAAAGTGTCAGGTTTTTGCTGGACAACCATTGAAAAATACCTTCCTATAGTAAAATCAGTTGTTTATAATGGGTGTAAATAGGAAGGTAGAGAGAGACCATAACCTACCTATATTTGGAGTAATCAATTTGAAACAGGACTCACATTCTACACACTGCTGCTATTTATACAAGCCATGAAAAGTAGTCTAAAACTGCAGAGCTAGAAAGAAATTGTGTTTGGCTAAGGAACAAATAAAACGAAAGTATATAAAAATTATGACTAGAAATGTAAAATGAGCTTGATATTGTATCATGTTTTATTTTTATACATACTACTAGCTGATGTGCTATTACTAATACATTGGTCTAATACACTGGTCACAATGTGAACAGCTGATTTAAAGTCTTGTCATTTATTCTATCTATAAGATTGATTTTATTCTTTTATTTAAACTGGACACTAACTTGATAGGTATAAAATCAAGATTCAATATCTAATCGATAAAAATCTTCCATGAAAATAGAAACAGTTACCATTTCATTTCTTTTCTGCCCAATTGTCATCCTCCCTTCTCCTAAATAAGTGGGTTACCATAATTTTTTTGTTTTTTTTTTCCTAAAGATAGGAAAACTTGTCCTAATGTTTCTAATTCCTACGAATATGGATGAGAAATCCAGGCTTAACCTGTGGGTATAAACTCAAAGAATATATTTTGACAACTTTCCTGTTTTAGTGAATATTTATACATGGGAATCTCTTTCCAGAGGAGATCTTAAGCTGCACAGATGCCCACCCACATGGTATTCTCTGATCATCTCTGGAAATGACAAATGCATTTTACTAAATGAAAGTCAATTGCCTCACCCATAAAGGTGAAAAGGAGACAATTAATAGGAGAGGCTTAGTGACTATGACTTAGTTAATGATTGGGAAGCTCTCTCAAACACATAAAAGAGAAGGAAAAGACTTCTTCAGAATGTCTGTGGTGTGTTTTGCTAGTCATCTTAATTGATTTCTCACATCAAAAAGCAAATGTGCAAAGAAGACGAAAGCAGAGGGCTACACCTCCGACATTATGCACCATTAGCTGAGCACTTCTCCATTTTAATGTTCCTATAATTGATTGGGCGGCCCCAGACAAGTACAAAGAGCAAATGATTGCAAGTACAGGGTAGCTTTTGACTCCTTGAAAAATGCATGTACCTTATGAATACTTTCTTTAGAAAAAAGCTTCCCCTGGGCACTTCATTTCAGCTGTTAGTGCAAGTAAACCCCTAGCTGATGTCAATGGGCACTTTGCTTCTCTGGGTATCAGAGCTAAATGAATGGTTAAGAAGTCAGAGTGTATAAATATCCTCAAAGACTTTGGAAACTGCAGAAAAGGGCAGAGCAACATCATAATTGACAGCTAGATCTCTCTCTCAATGTTGAAGCTATTTTTACAAGACATAACACTACATAAAAATCTCCATCTCTCACAATTATTTCCCTAAAGTTTACATGGATTTATGTATGCTCACATGTGTTGGTATAACCCGTTTAACAGAGAAAAACAAAAAACACAACAAAAACCCTTGCTGTTTGAGATTAGTCCTGAGATATATGATGTAAGAAACGCTAATATAATCATAGCATTTAGTAAGTAAAGCTCTTATGGCTGTTTCTCAAATAAAATTTGTATTTGGGTTGCCAACATATAAATGTCCTATTTTTGCTCACAGGATTGACGATGTTAGAAAGTAGAGCTTGCCACTTTCAAAGAAAGTTCAATATACCAGTTTAAATCAGAACTTAATACCAACTTTAGTATTCCAGGTCTGCTGTTTAAAGAAATATGGGGCATGCACTTTTGTACTCCATCATTGTATTTCTCACATGGATTTTTCCCCATCTTTCTTTTTGACAACTTGCCTTTTCTTTTCGTGTTTGCCTAGTCAGACTAACAGTTTTTGTAAACTGATGATTTCAGCTCCCTTATTATTCCACATTACACTGCTGCACACTGCCAGCCAAACATTATCATTTTTTTTCACTCCAGCTGTGCTGAACCACAAATAGATATGAAGCAATTGACCTTGTTAATCACTGACTTGTATGATGCTTTACTACCCACTGTTTTGTGCCACTAACTTCACTTCACGCATCTTCTAAAGTCATGACCTTTGTAGGAGATATTACTCTCCAAGCAAGTTTTAGAAAAGTATAACATTAAATACAATATGGCCAGTGTTATGAAAATATCAAAGATAAACAGATTTTTCTTGTCTAAGAGCAAAGGAACTAAGACTGCTTGCTTTCTAAAAGAAAAACATAGAAATAACTTTGGGCCATTTCGAAAAGACTATTGTGCATAGTTATTTCTAACATTTTTAAAGTACTGATTTAACTTGCTTGTTTGTTTGCTTATTTGTTTATTGCAAACACAGCTAATGCTTTCTGTTTTAGTGACTCTTCCAGTGAATAGTCAGATGGTGATGGTACAATGGATTTCAAACATTCGAAATAATTAGGAACGGAAGTCATAAATAAATAAAATCTATCATTGAATTCTGTCATAATCCATAATTTTGGAAGCAGGCATTTTACCTTCAAACTGACATACCCTTTACATAATTATGAAAAATATGTGAAACCATAGCATTTGTAAGAGTAGGAAAAGGCTTATTAGTGGAGTTACAAATATCAATCAAATATTAATGATGTAGTCAATATTTGCAAGATGTCACTGAGAAAATCATAGTCAAGCTATACAAATGTAGATATAATATGTGTTAATAATATATTTCCTCTTTTAGTTAGTGACCACTTTTAGGGCAGAGTTTTATTATCCACTGCATTTCATGAGTATGTGATAATGATGGTCCATAGAGAGACTACTTCATTGCGTAACAGTATAAATAACAAATCTGGTATCATTAAATATTATTAAAATACTAATTATATCAATCAGTCAATGTTAAGCCAGGAAAAGAGAGAGTTAAAACTATAGTGGGGAAAACAGAAATTACTGCTGGAAAAATTGAGGTGTGGAAGACAGGAGTAGGAGAAATAAAGAAAGTTACTCACCATCACAGCCTCTACACTGACTTGATTGGGCAACTTGGAGCTTGCAGGAAAATTCCTCCAGCCATACTCTTCTGGCTGCTGAAGTGGACCCACAAAAGGAGAGCTCATGGAGAGGTCTTTGGAAGCTGTCATTTCTATTGAAAGTGTACTCTAGTGCTTGAGGCCACTGTTGTTTAACTAGACTAGTAGTGGGGAGGATGATCTGGAAGCTGGAGACTGCCAGGCATCTGTACATCAACCTTCTGAGAGCAATGGCTTCTCCTATACTTCCATCTTCCAATCTCACGCAAATTCCTCCCTCAGTCAGTGCCAACCTGAAACCAATAAGGAAAAGCAACTGTGGTAAATATTTTTCTAGCTTTAGACTGGAGCAGTAACTACAAGTTGACAAAACACAATCCAGCACATTCCAACCTCCTGTCAACTTGATATCCACACATACATATTTTAGTCATATCTAATTCTAAGTAAAACAATAGCAAAATCATGATTCCACTAAAAGAGTACAACTATATTCATAAAACCAAAAATACAGTGGCTATCTTTTTAAAGGAAGATGCAAAACATCCTGTATGTCTTTTTTCCACCTGTATGTCTGTTTTTCCACTCCAAGTAGGACTCATCCTTCTTACCTGGACTTTCCCCATTCTTTCCTTTTTTAAAATTTTTTTATTTTATTGGAGTGTAGTTGATTTACAGTGTTGTGTTACTTTCAGGTGTACAGCATAGTGATTCAGTTATACATATATTCATTCTTTTTTCAGATTCTTTTCCATATATGTTATTACAGAATATTGAGTAGAGTTCTCTGTGCTATACAGTAGGTCCTTATTGGTTATCTCTCCATTCTTTCCTTTTGATAATCAACTTGAGTAATAGTTCTTCACTAAGTTGGCTCATACCTCTCCTTCAGTATCCTGTACTTACATATTGAGATTTAAGGTTAATCATTATCAATTAATATTTTATTAAATGAGAGGGTGATACAAGAAAGAAAAAAGATTTTCAAGTGACTCTCAACTTCTTTACAAGTTCAAGTTTGGGTATTGGTTAAAGATCCTTAACTCTATTTTGTGCTAATTCAAGTTAACTTTTTTTTTACCAGACTTAGAATTTGTCTATTTATACAAATCAAATAAAAGGCTATATGGTAGGGTACCCATCTATTTCAGTAGTAGAGACACCTGGATCAATTAGTCAAAGTCAAAGATTCCTGAAGGTCAAACCATTCTGACTAACTGTATCAACCCTGCTATCCATGCAGTAATCATGCCTACCATTTCACTGCAGGTTAATTGTTGCCACTTGGTCCCTGCCACTCTGGGATCCCATTATCCCACTGAATTCAGAGTGCCCATTTTAGTGGCAACTTCTCCCACTGTCACTGCTGATCTTCAGGAAACAGTCACCTCAGAGCTCTTCAAGGATGCTTATGCTCCTTTTAATAATATATTTGTCAAAGATTCTGTGTCCACCTGGAGGACATAGGAGAGGATTGAAGAGCAGAGCAGGCCATACATAGTAAATACATCCTAGCATCCAATCTCGCTAAACCTTAGTGTGTCTTTCTCTACCATATATCAAGGAAATTCTGACACGTCAACTTAATTTACCTTTGTGTCCACAGTCCAGTGAACCAATCCAAGAAACTGCTAGATCCACTCCAAGTTTCTCAAGTTAATTAATTACCTCCACAATTTCTAGTTAAGTGTGGTTATATTAATGAATTCAATCCACTCCAACATCACATCCTTCTATCCCCTCCTTCTGCTTTTAGGATATGTTCTCATACATATGCATCTTCAACTGTAAAAGTCTTGCCGTTAGTTTGGTGCATAAGATAACTCTTACTAATGACATTGTGTACCCAACATCCTAAAGCCTAGGAAAATCTGAGTCTGCTTATAGATCTAGACGCCACAGAGGTGCTGGAGTATATCTTGAGGAACTGCAGAATTTTCTATTCTATTAGTTTCCTAAGGCTGCTATTAAAAAAAAAAAAAAAAAAAAAAAAAAAAAGGACTGCGAACTTGGTAGATTAAAACAACAGAAATGTACTTCTCAACAGTTCTGGAGGCCAGAGGTCCAAAATCAGTTTCCATCACCAAAATCAAGGTGTCTTCTCCTTCTGGAGGTTCTCAAAAAGAATCCATTTCTTGCTTCTCCTAGTTTCTAGTGAATGACAGCATTCCTTGCCTTGTGGCTGCACCACTTCAATCTCTGCCTCTATCTTCACATCACCATCCCCTCTTCTTTCTATGTGGTGGGGTATCTCACTGTACCTCTCTCTTATAAGGCCATTTGTCATGTTATAGCATTTAGGGTCCACCCAGATTATCCTGGATTATCTCCTCATCTCAACATTCTTAACTTAATCATATCTGCAAAGACCTTTCTTCCAAATAAGTTACATTTAAAGGTATCAGGGATTAAGATCTGGTATCATTGGAGGACATTTTTCAGCCTATTATACCTACCAAATATTTATTTATTTACTTATAAGTGGTCATTACAGTTTATTTAGGCAGGAGTTGGCTACCCTCTTCCTGCTAGGATATACTAACAGAAAAGATTTTTCAGAATTTAGAGTGTTAAATTTTACTGTGATCTTATGTCCGCAATCCCATATTCCGCATGTTACTATTCCCCGATCAATATTCTAAGTTTAACATGAGACCCTGCAAGGCTGTAATTTTAATTTACAGAAGAACTTAACCACAAAAGGAACAAATGTAGGTTTGGTTTCATAAATATTAAACCTGTGATTAACAGGGGATAAGGGTATATTTCAGAACAAACAGAAATTTGCTAGTACTCTGGTCTTTAGATGGAAATGTAAAGCTGTGAGTTCATCATTTTTCCTCCTTCAAATTTTCCAGTGCTCTTATAGGAAACCAACCCCAAACACCTTATGCTCTTTATTTCCACTATAATTTTGAATGGCAGCAGCTGTGTGGTCATATAAAGCCTAGACATCTATAAACCTTTGACTCCAGATAATTAAAAGTAATGATTTCAGTAACTATTTTGTCACTAACTGTCATGGACTCCCAGTGTTTCACTTACCACTGGCAAAGGGGCTATTAATGCCTTTAAATCCATCAGATCAAAAAACAAATTCCAGACTCACAGCCTTAAGGTTCTGCCCCCAAGAAACTGATAACATAAAATCTCTGTTAGGGCTCATTCAGGAAACCACAGCCACAGAAGATACTGTGCAAACAGGTAGTTTGCTATAGGAATTACAATGTACACATATATAAGAGGACATGAGGAAGTTACAATTCTGGAAAAGGGGATGTGAAAGGACCAGAGAGTCACTATCCATGATACTTGCAGCAGCAGTCTGTGTGAATAAGTCAGAGCTTACAGGAAAATCCCAGAAACAGTGTGCATCTGGCTATCAAAGTGGTAGCACTAAGAAGATGGAGGAGAAAAGACATGCAAAGATCCTGGAAGTTTTCTCTCTACAGTGTACAATCAAGCCCTTGGTAATTAGCTTAAGACCTCTGTTCATTATCAAGGCCAACAATCAGGAAGACAAGCTAGAAGCTAGAGCCTGCTGACACCATCTCTGATAATTATAACTTGCTGAGAGTAGTGGTTTCCACTTCAGTTTCACTTTTCAAATCATGCACAAGTTACATTCTTGGCTAACTGCAACCTAGAAACATAAGGGAAGAGGATTCTGAGAAATATAACTCCTAGCCATACACAAAAGCGGTAATATTAAGTTCACAAAACAGACTCCAGAACACTAACCATATTGTAAATAGAGCTTCAATTATAAAAACAAGAGGGGAGACCTTCAAGATGGCGCAAGAGTAAGATGTGGAGCAGCTTCCTCCCCACAAATACATCAGAAATACATCTTAATGTCGAACAACTAGTACAGAACACCTACTGAACGCTGGCAGAAGACCTCAGACCTGCCAAAAGATAAGAAACTCCCCACGTACCTGGGTAGGACAAAAGAAAAAACAAAAAACAAAAACAAAAGAATAGGGACAGTAACTGCACCTCTGGGAGGGAGCTGTGAAGGAGGAAAAGTTTCCACGAGGAAACCCCTTCACTGGTGGAGACGGCGGGGTGGTGGGGCGGGGAGCTTCGGATCCATGGAGGAGCACAGCAACAGGGATGCAGAAGGCAAAGCAGAGAGATTCCCGCACAGAGGACTGGTGCCGACCAGCACTCACCAGCCCGAGAGGCTTGTCTGCTCACCCGCCGGGGCGGGCGGGGGCTGGGAGCTGAGGTTCAGGCTTCAGGATCTGAGGTCAGATCCCAGGGAGAGGACTGGTGTTGGGTGCGTGAACATAGCCTGAAGGGGGCTAGTGCGCCACGGCTAGCCCGGAGGGAGTCCAGGAAAAAGTCTGGAGCTGCCAAGGCGGCAAGAGACTCTTTCTTGTCTCTTTGTTTCGTGGTGCATGAGGAGAGGGGATTCAGAGCACTGTCTAAACAAGCTCCAGAGACGGGCGGGAGTCGCGGCTATCAGCACGGATCCCACAGACTGGCATGAGACGCTAAGGCTGCTGCTGTGGCCACCAAGAAGCCTGTGTACAAGCACAGTTCACTATCCACACCTCCCCTCCTGGGAGCCTGTGCAGCCAGCCACTGCCAAGGGTCCTGTGATCCAGGGACAACTTCCCTGGGAGAAGTCATGGAGTGCCTCAGGCTAGCGCAACGTCACGCTGGCCTCTGCTGCTGCAGGCTCGCCCCACATCCGTACCCCTCCCCCCCACCCCCAGCCTGAGTGAGCCAGAGTCCCCTAGTCAGCTGCTCCTTTAACCCCATCCCATCTGAACGGAAAAAACAAACACCCTCAGGCGACCTACACTCAGAGGCGGGGCCAAATCCAAAGCTGAACCAAAGGAGCTGTGCAAACAAAGAAGAGAAAGGGAAATTTCTCCCAGCAGCCTCAGGAGCAGCGGATTATATCTCCACAAGGAACTTGATGTACCTGCATCTGTGGAATACCTGAATAGACAACGAATCATCCCAAATTGAGGCAGTGAAGTTTGGGAGTAACTATATATATATATATTTTTTTTTCCTGTTTCTCTTTTTGTGTATGTGTATGCTTCTGTGTAATTTTGTGTGTATAGCTTTGCTTTTACCATTTGTCCTAGGTTTCTGACTGCCCATTTTGTTTTTTTTTTTTAGTACAGTTTTTAGCGCTTCTAATCATTGGTGGATTTGTTTTTTGGATTGGTTGCTCTCTTTCTTTTTCTCTTTTTTTAAAATTACTTTATAATTGTTTTATTTTTAATAATTATTTTTTATTTTAATAAATTTATTTTGTTATTTTTATTTTTCATTTTTTTCTTTCTTTTTTTCTCCCTTCTATTCTGAGCCGTGCAGATGACAGGATCTTGTAGCTCTGGCCAGGAGTCAGACCTGTGCCTCTCAGGTGGGAGAGCCGAGTTCAGGACATTGGTCCACAAGAGACCTCCATCTCAACACCAAGACCCAGATCCACTCAATGACCAGCAAGCTACAGTGCTGGACACCCTATACCAAACAACTAGCAAGACAGGAACAAAACCCCACCCATTAGCATAGAGGCTGCCTAAAATCATAATAAGGCCACAGACACCCCAAAACACACCACCGGATGGAGACCTGCCCTTCAGAAAGACAAGATCCAGCCTCATCCACCACAACACAGGCACTAGTCCCCTCAACCAGGAAGCATACACAACCCACTGAACCAACCTTAGACACTGGGGGCAGACACCAAAAACAATGGGAACTAAGAACCTGCAGCCTGTGAAAAGGAGACCCCAAACACAGTAAGTTAAGGAACATGAGAAGACAGAGAAACACACAGCAGATGAAGGAGCAGGTAAAAACCCATCAGACCAAACAAATGAAGAGGAAAAAGGCAGTCTACCTGAAAAATAATTCAGAGCAATGACACTAAACATGATCCAAAATCTTGGAAATAGAATGGAGAAAATACAAGAAATGATTGACAAGGACCTAGAAGAACTAAAGAGTAAACAAACAGTGATGAACAACACAATAAATGAAATTAAAAATTCTCTAGAAGGAATCAATAGCAGAATAACTGAGGTAGAAGAACGGATAAGTGATCTGGAAGATAAAATAGTGGAAATAATTACCGCAGAGCAGAATAAAGAAAAAAGAATGAAAAGAATTGAGGACAGTCTCAGAGACCGGTGGGACAACATTAAACGCAGCAACATTCGAATTATAGGGGTCCCAGAAAAGAAGAGAAAAAGAAAGGAACTGAGAAAATATTTAAAGATACTATACTTGAAAACTTCCCTAGTATGGGAAAGGAAATACTTAAGTCCAGGAAGCGCAGAGTCCCATACGGGATAAATCCAAGGAGAAACACGCAAAGACACATATTAATCAAACTATCAAAAGTTAATTTAAATACAAAGAAAAAATAGTAAAAGCAGCAAGGGAAAAATAACAAATAACACACAAGGGAATCCCCATAAGGTTAACAGCTGATCTTTCAGAAGAAACTCTGCAAGCCAGAAGGGAGTGGCAGGACATATTTAAAGTGATGAAAGGGAAAAACCTACAACCAAGATTACTCTATCCAGCAAGAATCTCATTCAGATTCGACAGAAAAATTAAAACCTTTACAGACAAGCAAAAGCTAAGGGAATTCAGCACCACCAACCAGCTTTACAACAAATGCTAAAGGAACTTTTCTAGGCAGGAAACACAAGAGAAGGAAAAGACCTACAATAACAAACCCCAGACAACTAAGAAAATGGTATTAGGAACATACATATCGATAATTACCTTAAATGTAAATGGATTAAATGCTCCAACAAGAAGACATAGACTGGCTAAATGGATACAAAAACAAGACCTGTACATATACTGTCTACAGGAGACCCACTTCAGACCTACAGACACATACAGACTGAAAGTGAGGGGATGGAAAAAGATATTCTATGCAAATGGAAAGCAAAAGATAGTTGGAGTACCAATTCTCATATCAGACAAAACAGACTTTAAAATAAAGACTATTAGAAGAGACAAAGAAGGAGACTACATAATGATAAAAGGATCAATCCAAGAAGAAGATATAACAATTGTAAATATTTATGCACCCAACAGAGGAGCACCTCAATACATAAGGCAAATGGTAACAGCTATAAAAGGGAAATCAACAGAAACAGAATAATAGTAGGGGACTTTAACACTCCACATTCACGAATGGGCAGATCATCCAAAACGAAATAAATAAGGAACCACAAGCTCTAAATGATACATTAAACAAAATGATTTACTTGATATTTATCAGACATTCCATCCAAACACAACAGAATACAATTTCTTCTCAAGTGCTCATGGAACATTTTCCTGGATTGCTCATATCTTGGGTAACAAATCAAACTTTGTTAAATTTAAGATAATTTAAATTGTATCAAGTATCTTTTCTGACCACAACACTATGACACTAGAAATCAATTACAGGAAAAAAGCTGTAAAAAAATACAAATACATGGAGGCTAAACAGTACACTACTTAATAACCAAGAGATCATTGAAGAAATCAAAGAGGAAATCAAAAAATACCTACAAACAAATGACAATGACAACACGACGACCCAAAACCTATGGCATGCAGCAAGAGCAATTCTAGGAGGGAAGTTTATACCCAAAGCAATCGACAGATTCAATGCAATCCCTATCAAAGTACCACTGCCATTTTGCACAGAAACAGAACAAAAAATTTCACAACTTGTATGGAAACACAAAAGACCCCGAATAGCAAAAGCAATCTTAAGAAAGAAAAATGGAGCTGGAGGAATCAGGTGCCTGGACTTCAGACTATACTATAAAGCTACACTAATCAAGATACTATGGTACTGGCACAAAAACAGAAATATAGATCAATGGAACAGGATAGAAAGCCTAGAGATAAACCCATGAACATATGGTCACCTTATCTTTGATAAAGGAGTCAAGAATATACAATGGAGAAAAGACAGCTTCTTCAATAAGTGGTGCAGGGAAAACGGGACAGATACATGTAAAAGAATGAATGTAGAACACTTCCTAACACCATACACAAAAATAAACTCAAAATGGATTAAAAACTAAATGTAAGGCCAGACACTATAAAACTCTTAGAGGAAAACATAGGCAGAACACTCTATGACATAAATCACAGCAAGATCCTTTTTGACCCACCTCCTAGAGAAATGGAAATGAAAACAAAAATAAACAAATGGGACCTAATGAAACTTAAAAGCCTTTGCACAGCAAAGGAAACCATAAACAAGATGTAAAGACAGCTCTCAGAATGGGAGAAAATATTTGCAAATGAAGCAACTGACAAAGGATTAATCTCCAAAATTTACAAGCAGCTCATGCAGATCAATATCAAAAAAAAACAAACAACCCAATCCAAACATGGGCTGAAGACCTAAACAGACATTTCTCCAAAGAAAATATAAAGATTGCCAACAAACACATGAAAGATGCTCAACATCACTAATCATTAGAGAAATGCAAATGAGAAGTACAATGAGGTATCACCTCACAGTAGTCAGAATGGCTATCATCAAAAAATCTACAAACAATAAATGCTGGAGAGGGTGTGGAGAAAAGGGAACCCTCTTGCACTTTTGCTGGGAATGTAAATTGATACAGCCACTATGGAGAACAGTATGGAGGTTTCCTAAAATACCAGAAACAGAACTACCGTACGACCCAGCAATCCCACTACTGGGCATATACCCTGAGAAAACCATAATTCAAAAAGAGTCACGTGCCACAATGTTCATTGCAGCTCTATTTACACTAGCTAGGATATGGAAGCAACCTAAATGTCCATCGACAAATGAATGGATAAAGAAGATGTGGCACATATATACAATGGAATATTACTCAGCCATAAAAGAAATGAAATTGAGTTATTTGTAGTGAAGTGGATGGACCTAAAGTCTGTCATACAGAGTGAAGTAAGTCAGAAAGAGAAACACAAATACCGTATGCTAACACATATATATGGAATCTTAAAAAAAAAAAAAAGTTATGAAGAACCTAGGGGCAGGACAGCAATAAAGATGAAGACCTGCTAGAGAATGGACTTGAGGATACAGGGAGGGGGCAGGGTAAGCTGGGACAAAGTGAGAGAGTGGCATGGGCATATATACACTACCAAATGTAAAACAGATAGCTAGTGGGAAGCAGCCCCATAGCACAGGGAGATCAGCTCAGTGCTTTGTGACCACCTAGAGGGATGGGATAGGGAGGATGGGAGGGAGGGAGACGCAAGAGAGAGGAGAGATGGGGATATATGTATATGTGTAGATGATTCACTTTGTCATAAAGCAGAAACTTACACACCATTGTAAAACAATTATACTTCAATAAAGATGTTAAAAATAAATTTAAAAAAAAAACAACAAAAACCCTAACAATGAAATCTTTTCCACTACAAAGAGAAGGATATATACTATTAAGTATACGATCAAGTAGTTGTTAATAAATTGGTGCTTTTGTTTACTATCCATTCACCTAATGCTCAGTAGAATGCACAGGAAAACAAAGCAATCTCCCAATTTGGAGATAAAAATTGTCTCCCAATTTGGAGACAAAAGGGTAAGCACAACAGCTATGAGAATATATAAGCTACAGCAAGATGAAGTGAGAGTGGGGTGATCTGAAGTGAATGTCCAACCTATTTAAATTGGGATCCTAAACCTCCTAAGCATCTTGCTACTTCCCACGATGATAATGTTTTCTGAACAATCTCAGATAAAAGATACCCTAGTTGGGGCTTCCCTGGTGGCGCAGTGGTTGAGAGTCCGCCTGCCGATGTAGGGGACACGGGTTTGTGCCCCAGTCCGGAAAGATCCCATATGCTGCGGAGTGGCTGGGCCTGTGAGCCATGGCCGCTGAGCCTGCGCATCCGGAGCCTGTGCTCCGCAATGGGAGAGGCCACAACGGTGAGAGGCCCGCGTACCGCAAAAAAAACAAAACAAAACAAAAAACCCCTAGTTGACCCACATTGTAGTGGGAGGCAGAACTATCTGGTCTTCTATCTGCTGAACTGGGCCAGCATACTACAATAATATAAATATGCCAAGCATTCCCATTATTCCCTTAATTATTTTCTTAAATTATTTCACATGTTTCCTGTATGATCCTCAAAGGTAGTAACTCTGAGAAAAAGATAACTCAGTCCTCATAATTCTCCATGAAACCTTGCAAAAGGGGCAAAAGAGAGCTATCTTAACCAGTTCTATTTAAAATCAACACTATTCCTTAATGCTCAGTTTTTTTTTTTTCTACTTACAAGCCTGAGGAAGGGATTGCATAGAGATTTACCTTGTAGTGGCCTAACTGTAGCATTTTGCCTAACAGTTATTCTTGATTTATGCCACAAGTTATCTTATTAGCAAGGAGGATGAACGAATGTGAACAGGTGGAAAAATTCAAATGGCAAAGACTGGCTATCTTGGGATGTAGTAGTAGCCAGAACTGACACTAATTTTATGCTTTCCCCTCCAATATTAGCTGAATATTATCATTCTGATGATATAAACTGGGTGAGTCTCTTTCCTAGTCTTCACTTTCTAAGGCTGAGACATATTATTAACTCTGCACATGCAAGGGACACTTGCCTAGGAGCAATCTTTTCATCCCACCATCTTTCTTCTTTGCTACTATATACCTTCACTCTTGTCCTGGGATTTTTCTTATCCACCAGAGGAGCTTAGCAAATGGAAAGTGTCAGGTATTGGAAAGTAATGCAGAAGTCATGGTTTTCTCTAAATTTTTTTCAATTTCTTAAGTGCTAAGAAAATTATAGCAGCTATATTGTTTGTGATCTTAGCGCCCTCCATGATCCTGAAAATGCAGGGCTGTTAGCAGTAAAATCAAAGGATGGAAGGCAGGGTTTTATAAGCAACAAAAATTTTGAGATTCTTTGAATGTCAATCCTTTCTTCTTTCTCTCTTGTAGACCATGATGAAAGAAACACTTTTGAAATCTTGAGGCATTAGTCCCTAAGCCCTCTGTAATTTTTTTCCCCTTTCTTCAGCATGTCTGAGGCCTTGATCTCTGCCATCTGCTTATTCTCATACGGTGGTGCTCCACCTTTCATTTGTACTGGGTCATCTTCTTTTCAGGTGTGCTGCCTCTCCATCTTACCTCTGAACTAAACTTCTTTTGAAAAGCCATAAATCTACCAAGTGCTACAGGGAGGAAAAGTGAAGGGAAGTTCACTTAAAATAAACTATAGTATTTTTCAGATAAAGTTTAAGAGAAGTCTTTTTGATATTTTTTAGCCTATCTTTTAGAATACTTTATACAAACTGTATAGTTTTCACTTTCCTTTCTTTGCTTTTTTTTTAAGATGTTGGGGGTAGGAGTTTATTTTTGCTGTGTTGGGTCTTCATTTCTGTGCAAGGGCTCTCTCTAGTTGTGGCAAGCGGGGGCCACTCTTCATTGCAGTGCATGGGCCTTTCACCATTGCGGCCTCTCCTGTTGCGGAGCACAGGCTCCAGACTCGCAGGCTCAGTAGTTGTGGCTCACGGGCCCAGTTGCTCCGCGGCATGTGGGATCCTCCCAGACCAGGGCTCAAACCCGTGTCCCCTGCATTAGCAGGCAGACTCTCAACCACTGCACCACCAGGGAAGCCCAACTTTCCTCCTTTCTAGTTTGGTGATTGGCATGGTCAAATACTAATTGTTGTGATTAAACAGAATACAGGGAATTACAGCCAAATAGCTAAGATAATGATTTTAAATGATTTAAGAATAATAGTTAGTAGCATTGAAATGTCTTAGATTTTCTTTTTTTAAACAGTCTTTTTCATATCTGACTAAAGTAGATGTTTTATGTAGCAAACACAAGTATACGCTATAATATCATTACTTCCATTCTAAAGATGAGAAAACAGTCTATGTAAAGGCCTCACAGATAGCAAGTTACATAGCATTTTTATAACCAGTTTAGATCTCTACACGTTGTCAAGAAATGTATATTTAACTGAGATCTACTAAATTTAGGCATATTTCCCAAACTATCACTTATTTCTTACAGAATGAAGACATATATGCTCTCAATTGAGCAGTTGTATATTCATTCATTTTTTGCAAAAATATTAACTGAGAAACTAGTGCTAATAGTTATTTTGCTTGGTGATGGGAATACAAGGTTCAATAAGACAATAAATAAGAGAGCGAAGATCATAAGTATTTTAGATGAAGTAGTTAAGATACCAAGATAATGCATGGGAAGGTAGTAGCTCCTTCCACATGGTGACTGATCAGTGAAGACTTAGAAGATATTTAAATTAAGTCCTGGAAGATTAGAAAAAGTGAGTTATAAAAAAAAGGGGGGCAAGTATTTTAGGTAAAGGAAACTGTAATCAAGAAGGCCATTAGGCAAGCAACAGCTTGTTATGTTCTATTGACTTTTAGAGGATCAATGTGGCTCTAAAACAGTGGGTGAGAAGGAAAATCATTCAGTGAATTGGGAAAGGTGGTCAGGAATCCTACAGGCATGTATGCTCCATCTCAGTGAATAACACAGGGTGTCATTGGTGACTTTTTTTCAACAGGAATTTTAATGATGTGGTAGGGCAGATAAGCCAGAAAGATGTGCTTCAATGTAAATTAGAAGTGAGAAAGTGGAGACAGCATCTGTGTGTAGACAACCCTTCCTTTCAGGACGTTTTGCTATAAAGAGCCCCAGATGGGGAAAAATTTAGCATATATATATGCATTGATGATCAGAGTTTTGTAGAAACATATAGATGAACAATAAAATGTAAAATATATTAAGTTAATTTATGTGTTGTAGAGTAGAATACACCTAAAGAAAATTACTTTCTATATTCAACTTTCAAGCATTAATATGTAGTTCATGAGTTTAAAACAAATTCGGCAAATAATCTATTGGCTTGGTATTAAAATTTAAAATATATAAAACTGAAGTATCTGATACCCATATTTTCTTAGAATTTCATGTCAAATTAACTGCCTACGAATATAAATGCTAAACAAGAAATAAATATGGTCTCAATTCTGACATAAAATCTATTGCATTGAACAGGTTGCTGTAGGACTCAATTCTATAGTTGTTATGTACCCATAAAGTGTTAGAATAAAGTTAAATTTTCTTTGTATACCCTGAAATCTATGATTTTATCAGATCATATAATAAATATTTTTGTTATTCATTTGCTTTTTTTGATTGCAGTAAGAGAGACACAACAAGTTGACTCAAGCTGTATATCATCCTTGATATTTGAACAAATGGAACGCTAGGCTAAGTGCTTGAATAGGAAAGTTCACCATCAGAAAGTTATTAATTATTTCTAAGAAGTTACAAACTTACAGTCTAATAAACATAGGGACAATTTTTTACTAGTTTTGCTTCTTTGTAACTAAACTGATTACAGATTTCATATACATGAAAGCATACAATTATGTTATGAACTGGGCAGGAATTTGCAGGAAAATAAATAAATTCACACTTCACTCTTGACATCAAGAAAAATTCCAAAGGTATCAGAGAAGGGGGAAATTGCGGCATTGCATGGAGCATGAATCTTGCCATGAATCCTTGTCCACTCCCACTCCATGAGATTCTGCCCTGCTTACGCCTTACTCTCTGCCATCTCTGAAGTTTCTACCTCCAGAATCTCCCTGACCTTCTGCTCTACCAGTTGCATCCCTCTCCACTTTTGAATTCATTATTCAGCAACCCTCCCAATCTACTGTCATTCAGAAATAAAATGAAATAACATAGTTTCACATGCACATGCACACATATATGAATGCTTTATTGCTATTTGTTTATACCTTTTTATTCCTTTACTATACTTTAAAAGGAACCAGGGAATAAAATGCATAAAGCTTATGTGTTTAGTCCGTACTTAATTAAATACAGTTCATTTGGCAAAATGACAGCTCAACCTAACAGTAAGTCTGGTCTAAAACTAAAAAACACTTAAATCAGAGCAATGTCTAAGTGATACTATCTCTTGTCTTTATAAGGGACCTAGAGTCTCAAGTATTCCATTAAGATCATTTATATATTGTGTTTTAGCTTATGTCATGTGTTTTCACTTATGTCATCTTATAACTCTTAACTTTTAGAAACATGTTCCCCTCTATACTCTGCTGTTCTTATTAATAATAGTTTAAGTTCCTTTGCTACTTAGATTTATATTTAGTATCTTGTAAAGTCATCCTATATGCCTATCTCACATTTCAGGTGATAACAAACATTTAAAAAGTCTGAGTTTTAAATAACCTTTGCTTTCATCTCTTTCCATTTCCCTAACCACACCTTTTTCTAGCATGGGCCCAGACTCTTCTTCTGGGTTAATGATGTAGGTATGAGCTTCTCAAGCAGAAATAGTTACCTCTTCAGTTATATAATCATGTTCCAGGAAAAGGATTCTAAAAATCTGTGTCCCATACAGGTGTACAGTGGCTAACTGGAGGGGGTGAACAATTCAGGGACTTTGATTTTGAAACTGAGTTGCTATTCTTTTGTTTGAATGAAGAAAAATTCTGACAAAAGTTATACCAAGGTAAGTTAATTCAGTACATTGCTTACCTAAGTGATAAATGGCTCTTCATGGAGTCAGTTTATTTAGGAGAAATTGTTTTTTAAGGCACAGTACTCTCAATCAGCACCTGCATGGAAAACTGTAACATTTTTTTTCCCAATGTGATGTTTTTATTTTGAATGCAAGAGAACCAAGTCCATAAATCAAAACAAGAGGGAGAATTTTTACAGATAGTAAATCATTTAAATCAGATTTTATTAAAACAAGGATATGTTACAGAATTTTTAAATTTTAAAATATTTAAGGACAAGACATGAGACTCTAAAAAAAAATACCTTTAAAAATAGTTGTTATGTTAGACTAGTGCTCTTCAAACTTTCCCAACTAGTAAGAAAGAGGAGAATATTAATATCCATGGATATTTGAGAGTAAATCCCCAAGAGGCTAACCATAAGTGTGCAATATCTTTAGAGTCTAGTCTAACATAACTGAACTATTTTTAAAGGTTTTTTTTTCTAAATTAAATATTCAGAGAATTTAGATTCATAGAGCTTTAAGCATGTGAACAATTTAAAGTTTGACTAGACTGCCCAGATGATATAAGGACATAGTAGCACATATATTTAGAAGTAAAATTGTTCAGTCATGGGCTTCCCTGGTGGCGCAGTGGTTGAGAGTCCACCTGCCGATGCAGGGGACACGGGTTCGTGCCCCGGTCTGGGAAGATCCCACATGGCACGGAGTGGCTGGGCCCGGGAGCCATGGCCGCTGAGCCTGCACATCTGGAGCCTGTGCTCCGCAACGGGAGAGGCCACAACAGTGAGAGGCCCGCGTGCCAAAAAAAAAAAAAGTTGTTCAGTCATATTATTTGGTGGTTTTATATAGAACTCCTGAAATAGTTTCATAAACATCAATACTGTGAAAATCAAACCTAATATTGGAGAAGGAGCCTCCAATTCATGTCTATTAGGTCAACTGAACATGGAGATTTTCAATCCTTATCAGGTAAAGATGAGACAATCTCATAAAGTTGATGAATATTTTTTAAATTGATGACATCTATAGCATAATAGCACAGGCTCTAGAGTCTAAAAGTTACAGCTATGATACTGCCATATTATAGGAGTGTGAAATCAGACAAGTTATTTAACTTCTCTGAGTTTCAGATTATTCATTTATAACACACAAATAATACCATTGTTCATCGTGGAAACACTATAAGTGGTCACATATGCTTTGTGGATTACCTGAGGAATGCAGAGATTGAGATCTTTTAAAAATGCATCTAAGGGCTTCCCTGGTGGCACAGTGGTTGAGAGTTCGCCTGCCGATGCAGGGGACACGGGTTCGTGCCCCGGTCTGGGAAGATCCCACATGCCGCGGAGTGGCTGGGCACGTGAGCCATGGCCGCTGAGCCTGCGCGTCCAGAGCCTGTACTCCGCAACGGGAGAGGCCACAGCAGTGAGAGGCCCGCGTACCGCAAAAAAAAAAAAAATGCATCTAAAAAGTTTTTGTTTTGTTTTGTTTTTGTTTGGCTTCTCACCAGCAAGAGAAGAAGGTATGCCAAGCTCCACAGACTACTTAGATTGCATGCCCTTGAATGCTCTATGATGCTCCTCAGCGCTCCATGAAAATATGGTGCGTCTTTCACCTGAATTATAATACAGGCAAAACAAATAAACAAAAACACCTAAGTATTTTAAAAATTATTTTACTAACTTCTGGTATTCAATTGATCTCCCAATTTAATATCCCCAGGTTTTGATTCCATGAGTTTGCTCTGCCTGAATACACTTTTGCCTTCCTACACTCTGTCATTTACACTGCTAACCTTAGGTTCCATCCAGAATTACACCATTTTCTTAGGGAGTGAAAAGGGCTAAAGAAGAAAGAACAAACACATGGTAGGGAAATGAATGCATGTACAATGCTGGGCTTAAGTGATAAGCTGTGGGTATGGTGATGCAAATGCTGTACATGTGTACCCTACTTAAAAGATAAGCAGTGCCTTGTTGTAGTATTCAGAGTTTAAAAGATAAGTCATGCAAGGGTTTGAACTAGAAGTAGGAAATCTGTGCACAGACTAGCTAAACTTTGGTTAAATGGAACATTTAAATGTAAACAACTAAAATCAATACTGATTTCTTATTTTGGCTAGTCAATGGAGGTAACACCTACTGTCATATCATGGGCTAAAGATATGGGACTACGTTGACATTGTAAGGTTCTCAAATAAACATATTCATTGACTTGAATTTGGATTTTTCCTGTATATTTTTAATGTTACTTGGAGACTTAGACCACTTATTGAAGGGACATCAGATGTGACACTTCCTAAAATGGAAATCTTAGGACACCATTTACCTGATTGCAATCTTTCAATCTCTACACAAACCTTTCACAACAAATTCAGACTTCTTGAGATAACATACCATGCCCTTCAGGACCTCTGCAAACCTCTCTAATCTGACTCTATTTCACACACCCACACACACACCCACACACACACCCACACACACACACACACACACACACACACACTCTACCAGTAACATCAATATACATGCAGTTCTTGCAAAAGGATAACTTTTTAGACCTATAACCTTCACAGCTTTACACAGGCACTTTCTTGTGCTCTTACCCACTTTTTCAATATTTAGACTCAGCTCAAATATTTTTCTGGTCCCTACAATTTGGGGAGAGTGAAACTGCTTAGCACTACAACACCAATCTATGCATACCTCTACCCACTGCATCCAAGTCATTCTACTGTAAATTGTAGGTACATGTTTCTGCCTCTCCCTTAAAGATAAGAACTGTGGTTTGTTTATAATATTTGGTATATGCAATATAAAATATTCAAATACAATTTATAAAATAAATTATGGGTTAATTAATGAAATTTTTATTGATATACATAGAAATTGATATTTCTCTTGTGATTTGGGGGTGCATCTATTTTTAAAACATTTAAAAAATGTATTAAATACAAACACAAGTTAAAATCATCTGCTATCCTACTATCCAGAAAACAAATAATTGTTTATATTTTGCTTTATTTCCTAAACTCTTTCACAGTTCCAGAATGTTGTTATTTTAAATTGTAAACACATGTGGATGTGTGAATGAGTTTTTATCATGTATCTTTCAAAGGAAAACAATGGCTATTTTTAACAGGCTGGCTACAGCCACCAAAATTCCAGTATAGTAGCAGGCTATTTTCAAAAAGAAGAGCAACTTTTTTGTTTGGAAGAAATTTTAATGAGCCTTTTAGTTATTCTAAGAAGAGGCTAGAGTAGATTGGAAAGACTGAGACAAATTGGAGTTAATTTGCTCAGTGAAACAATGTAAAAGCGACTCCCTTTCTCACATTATAATAGAATTTCTGGTTTTTAGCTGGACACATGGCTGCCTAAAATGAAAACATTTCCCAGTGTTTTATGCAAAGTGACTAAGAGCTGCACAGTTAGATGTCACATAAAGCCTCCTGCAACTGTCCATAACAGAGAGCGGCTGCATATTTCTTGCCCCTTCCTCTTCATTCATTCCTTCATTCTGCTGCTTAGAATGTGGTGTGATGGCTGGAACTCTGCTCACCTATAAATATTCTATAATGACCTTTTTTGAACATGAATCTCTTACATGTCTCTGATTGGTTTGTGTGGGAATCTTCCTAGAAATGGAATGCATGCTTAATGCATTTGACTGACATTGTCAAATTGCACTCTAGAATAACTGCAGCAAAATAGTCACACAATGAATGAATGTTCCAATTCAAAATATTCTAAATATCACTGGACCCTCTTGTGTTTGAATCTTCATTAATTTTTAAACAAAAGCATCTCATTGATGCTTTAACATGTATTTTTTGTATTTACTGATTAGGTTAAATTTTATTCATAATTATGCCTTTTACAATTTTTTGTTCCTAGTCTTTTCTTTGTCAACTTTCCTCTATTAGTTCACATTTTCATCGTAACTGAAGGAGTTGTGTATCTAAATTTTATTAATTTTTTAATTGAGGTAACATTCGTTTATAACCTTATATAAGTTTCATGTATACAACATTATATTTCTACCTCTGCATACCCTACAGCATGCTCACCACCAAATATTTAGTTTTCATCCATCACCACACAGTTAATCCCCTTTAACCATTTCTCCCTCCTGTCCTCTGTTCCTTCCCTTCTGATAACCACTACTCTCTGTTCTCTGTATCTATATGTTTTTATTGTTGTTGTTGTTGTTTGGTTTGCTCATTTATTTTGTATATGCTAAACACAAGTGAAATCATACAGTATTTGTCTTTCTCCATATGACTTATTTCACTTAGCATAATACCCTCAAGGTCCATTCATGTCCAAATGGCAAGATTTCTCCTTTTCTTATGGTTCCATAGTATATATACACCACATCTTCTTTATCCATTTAACTGCTGATGGGCACTTAGGTTGTTTCCATAACTTGGCTATTGTAAATAATGCTGTGATGAACATAGGGGTGCAATTCTCCTTGCCATTAAAGATGAAAATTTTTTTTTCTAATCTGAAATTTGTCTTTAATTCTCATTATGGTATGACTCAAGATACAAAATTTTAAATTATGTATTAAAATATACTTCTATGAGAAACATTAGAAGGAAGAACTTGGATTATTTATTGTTTAAAAAAAAACCTTATATCTATACACATCCACACATTCAGAGAGAATAGAGAAGAATGTCCAACACTGGCCTTTAGATTTGTGTGGATCTTCTAATTTACTTTGAAAAAACTTGCCTGCATCCACACAGATTAATAGAATCAAGAACAATTTCAGCAGTTGGCATTAAAAAGGCCTCACTACTAAAAACAATCCCAGACCAAGCAGATAAATTTGTAACTATACTGTTTATTTCAGGAACTTTCTAAAAAAACACTTCTCAGAACAACACACTGCTCAAATAGCCCTCTGTCAGGACAATCAATTTCCCCTTAAGGTAAACAGCCCCCTTTTTAGGGTAATAAGTCACTCAACTGGGCAAACTTTTTGCTTATCAAAATACTTTTCTCATCAAGTCCTTGCCTCACTGTGTCCACCAACCCTAAACAATTCTGTCATAAACTTAACCCAGTACTAATAAAATATCTACATCAGTGAGCTTAGACCTTCCTAATACCAGATCCTAAAACCTTATGAATATATGGCCTTGATAACCACACCCCACACACACACTTCAGAAGTACTACCAAAAAACATACCAAGGTAGCAAGATGAAGTCTCCCTTACTGTAACAGGTGATAGTTTGACTTACACTGAATGATAGGTCATTGACAGTTTATTTGGTGGCATTTTTGAAGCGTTGGAGGTAGATAATATGGACTCTCCAGGAAACTGAGAATTTTTTGTGGCTCTTCTTGCCTAATGTAACTCCCCTTCCCTCATGCCTTTCTTTATCCTGTCTTTTGGTATCAGCTAGAGGACATTTTCAATTCTAGTCTCTAGGAAATCCACACATTCCTTAAGGATAGTCTCTATTTTTTGTTGTTTGGTTTTCACTTCTTTTGCCTCCTTTTCATCTTTGATTCTAGCACAGGTTCTCAGTCATTCAGCTCCTTTAAGACCTGTTTTTGTGCGGAGGTGGAATGGTGGAGGAGTCGTAAGAAGAGTGGAAGACCCAAAGCTGGCCAAAATAAGCTTTTAATAAAATTATATTTCCAGTTAGTTATTGTGTAAAACAGGATGCTTTTCTTCCTCTGTCTTGGTTGACTTTATCAAATTCCCCCATTTTAATCCTAGTGGATGATTTGAGGAAAGTATGAAAGCTACATCCCATTATACGTGGCACTGTCCAGGAGATATTGTAGATCCTGCATCTCTAAGTAATTGGGTGTGCACTGAGGGAGGCACAAATCACTTCCTTTAAATTCCACAAACTGCAATGTTTCTTTCTTTCATGCAGTAAAGTGTGTGTCAGAGTCAACCTTCAACTTTGACTGCTTTTCAGTCTTACAGCAAAGGACATCATCTGGACTTTATCAACAGGTAGATTGCAAACTTGGCTTGTCAGAAGCATTGAGTTCTGAAATAAATGTTTGCCATAAGTGTATACAAACCTTTCTGAAATGTTCTTCAATTTTACTTTACATGTAAATACAATGTTTTGTAAGTTTCATTTATACAAAATCAATTGACTGCTTTCAGCATTTTCAAAAGGAATATAATTCTTATTTTATCTTGTCTCATCATTTAGGTATTAAACTACAATGTTTGTATTCTATACATATAATATTTTTTATATATAGATGTATTTTCACAGAGTATTCACTGCATTTCCCAGAGGGAAACTTACTTATCCTTTATTATGTTATAACTAAAGTTTTTCAAATACTTTGCCAATTAACTATAAATTCTATATAAAATATGTAAGTGATTCATAATATTTACATAGTTATAAATAGTTTGTTTTGTCAATTAAGTGTTTATAAATATATTCAGGTATTCTCTTCTTGTCCTTAATCAGAAAACACCCTAAATTTTACATTAAGACATTATATTGCAGCTGCCATATTTAATATTATGGCTGCTGTTTTATTAAAAAAAATTTTTTTTAACATCTTTATTGGAGTATAAATACATTACGATATTGTGTTAGATTCTGCTGTATAACAACGTCAATCAGCTTTAGGTATACAAATGTCCACATATTCCCTCCCTTTTGCGTGTCCCTCCCACCTTCCCTATCCCACCCCTCTAGGTGCTCACAAAGCACCGAGCTGATCTCGCTGTGCTATGCGGCTGCTTCCCACTAGCTGTCTATTTTACATTTGGTAGTGCATATATGTCACTTCATCCCAGCTTATCCTTCCACCTCCCTGTGGCCTCAAGTCCACTCGCTATGTCTGTGTCTTTATTCCTGTCCTGACTCTAGGTTCATGAGAACCATTTTTTTTTTTCAGATTCCATATATATGTGTTAGCATACAGTATTTGTTTTTCTCTTTCTAACTTACTTCACTCTGTATGACAGACTCTAGGTCCACCCCACTCACTACCAACAGCTCAGTTTTGTTTCTTTTTCTGGCTGAGTAATATTCCATTGTATATATGTGCCACATCTTCTTTATCCAATCATCTGTAAATGGACACTTGGTGTGCTTCCATGTCCTGGCTATTGTAAATACTGCCGCAGTGAACATTGTGGTACTTGACACTTTTTGAATTATGGGTTTCTCAGGGTATATGCCCAGAAGCGGGATTGCCGGGTCATATGGTAGTTCTATTTTTAGTTTGTTAAGGAACCTCCATACTGTTCTCAACAGTGGCTGTATCAATTTACATTCCCACCAACAGTGCAAGAGGGTTCCATTTTCCCACACCCTCTCCAGCATTTATTATTTGTAGATTTTTTGATGACGGCCATTCTGACTGGTGTGAGTAATACCTCATTGTAGTTTTGATTTGCATTTCTCCAATGATTTGTGATGTTGAGCATCCTTTCATCTGTTTGTTGGCAATCTGTATTTCTGCTTTGGAGAATTGTCTGTTTAGGTCTTCTGCCCATTTTTGGATTGGATTGTTTGTTTTTTTGATATTGAGCTTCATGAGATGCTTGTAAATTTTGCATTTTAATCCTGTGTCAGTTGCTTTGTTTGCAAATATTTTCTCCCATTCTGAGGGCTGTCTTTTCGTCTTGGTTATGGTTTCCATTGCTGTGCAAAAGTTTTAAGTTTCATTAGGTCCCATTTCTTTATTTTTGTTTTTATTTCCA
The DNA here is from genome assembly GCF_059928025.1 of Delphinapterus leucas. Classification (NCBI taxonomy): domain Eukaryota; kingdom Metazoa; phylum Chordata; class Mammalia; order Artiodactyla; family Monodontidae; genus Delphinapterus; species Delphinapterus leucas. The sequence continues at coordinate 70,492,122 of NC_143139.1, forward strand.
TTTCTCTAGGAGGTGGGTCAAAAAGGATCTTGCTGTGATTTAACTCAGAGAGTGTTCTGCCTATGTTTTCCTCTAAGAGTTTTACAGTATCTGACCTCATATTTAGGTCTTTAATCCATTTTGAGTTTATTTTGGTGTATGGTGTTAGGGAGTGTTCTAATTTCATTGTTTTACATGTAGCTGTCCAGTTTTCCCAGCACCACTTACTGAAGAGGCTGCCTTTTCTCCATTGTATATTCTTGCCTCCTTTATCAAAGATAAGGTGACCATATATGAGTGGGTTTATCTCTGGGCTTTCTATCCTGTTCCATTGATCTATATTTCTGTTTTTGTGCCAGTACCATACTGTCTTAATTACTGTAGTTTTGTAGTATACTCTGAAGTCAGGGAGCCTGATTCCTCCAGCTCTGTTTTTCTTTCTCAAGATTGCTTTCGCTATCTGGGGTCTTTTGTGTTTCCACACAAATTGTAAAATTTTTGTTCTACTTCTGTGAAGAATGCCATTGGTAGTTTGATAGGGATTGTTCTGAATCTGTAGATTGCTTTGGGTAGTATAGTCACTTTCACAATGTTGATTCTTCCAATCCAAGAACACGGTATATCTCTCCACCTGTTTGTATTATCTTTAAATTTTTTCATCAGTGTCTTATAGTTTTCTGCACACAGGTCTTTTGTCTCTTTAGGTAGGTTTCTTCCCAGGTATTTTATTCTTTTTGTTGCAGTGGTAAATGGGAGTGTTTCCTTAATTTCTCGCTCAGATTTTTCATCATTAGTGTATAGAAATGCAAGAGATTTCTGTGCATTAATCTTCTATCCTGCTATGCTACCAAATTCATTATTTAGCTCTAGTAGTTTTCTGGTAGCAACTTTAGTATTCTCTATGTATAGTATCATGTCATATGCAAACAGTGACAGTTTTACTTCTTCTTTTCTGATTTAGATTCCTTTTATTTCTTTTTCTTCTAAAACTTCCAAAAGTATGTTGAATAATAGTGGTGAAAATGGGCAACCTTGTCTTGTTCTTGATCTTACAGGAAATGGTTTCAGTGTGTCACCCTTGAGAATGATGTTTCACCCTTGAGAACAATGTGGGTGTGTCATATATGGCCTTTATTATGTTGAGGTCAGTCCCCTCTCTGCCTACTTTCTGGAGAGCTTTTAGCCAGAATAGGTTCTGAATTTTTTCAAAAGCTTTTTCTGAATCTACTGAGATTATTGTATGGTTTTTATCCTTCAATTTGTTAATATGGTGTATCACATTGATTGATTTGCATATATTGAAGAATCCTTGCTTCCTGGGACAAACCCCACTGGATCATGGTGTATGATCCTTTTAATGTGCTGTGGGATTCTGTTAGCTAGGATTTTGTTGAGAATTTTTGCATCTATATTCATCAGTGATATTGGCCTGTAGCTTTCTTTTCTTTGTGACAACATTCTCTGGTTTTGGTATCAGGGTGATGGTGGCCTCGTAGAATGAGTTTCGGAATGTACCTTCCTCTGCTATATTGTGGAAGAGCTTGTAAAGGATAGGTGTTAGCTCTTCTCTAAACGTTTGATAGAATTTGCCTGTGAAGCCATCTGTTCCTGGGCTTTTGTTTGTTGGAAGATTTTTCATCACAGTTTCCATTTCAGTGCTTGTGATTGGTCTGTTTATATTTTCTATTTCTTCCTGGTTCCGTCTGGGAAGGTTGTGCTTTTCTCAGAATTTGTCCATTTCTTCCAGGTTGTCCATTTTATTGGCATATAGTTGCCTGTAGTAATCTTTCATGATCCTTTGTATTTCTGCAGTGTCAGTTGTTACTTCTCCTTTTTCATTTCTAATTCTGTTGATTTGAGTTTTCTCCCTTTTTTCTTGATGAGTCTGGCTAATGGTTCATCAATTTTGTTTATCTTCTCAAAGAAGCAGCTTTTAGTTTTAAAGATCTTTGTTATTATTTGCTTGATTTCTTTTCCATTTATTTCTGATCTGATCTTTATTATTTCTTTCCTTCTGGTAACTTTGGGTTTTTTTAGGTCTTCTTTCTCTAATTGCTTTAGGTGTAAGGTTAGGTTGTTTGAGATTTTTCTTACTTCTTGAGGTATGATTGTACTTCTATAAACTTCCCTCTTAGAACTGCTTTTGCTGCATCCCATAGGTTTTGGGTCATCGTGCTTTCATTGTCATTTGTTTCTAGGTATTTGTTGATTTTCTCGTTGACTTCTTCAGTGATCTCTTGGTTACTTAGTAGCATATTGGTTAGCCTCGACGTGGTTGTATTTTTACAGTTTTTTTTCCCTGTAACTGATATCTAGTCTCATAGAGTTGTGGTCGGAAGACATACTTGATACAATTTCAAACTTCTTAAATTTACCCAAGGTTGGTTTTGTAATGATCTATCCTGGAAATTGTTCCATGAGCACTTGAGTAGAAAGAGTATTCTGTTGTTTTTGAACAGAATGTCCTATAAATAGCAATTAAGTCCATCTTGTTTCACGTGTCATTTAAAGCTTGTGTTTCCTTATCTATTTTCTTTGGTTGATCTGTCCATTGGTGAAAGTGGAGTGTTAAAGTCCAATACTATTATTGTGTTACTATTGATTTCCCCTTTTATGGCTGTTAGCATTTGCCTTATGTATTAAAATGCTCCTATGTTGGGTGCATAAATATTGACAATTGTTATATCTTTTTCTTGGATTGATCCCGTGATCATCAGGTAGAGTCCTTCTTTTCTCTTGTAATCATCTTTATTTTAAAGTCTATTTTGTCTGATAAGAGGATTGCCACTGCTGCTTCTGATTTCCATTTGGATGGGATAGCTTTTTCCATCCCCTCACTTTCAGTCTGTATGTTTCCCTAGGTCTGAAGTGGGTCTCTTGTAGAGAACATATACATGGGTCTTGTTTTTGTATCCATTCAGCCAGTCTATGTCTTTTGGTTGGAGCATTTAATCCACTTACATTTAAGGTAATTATCAATATGTATGTTCCTATTACCACTTTCTTAATTGTTCTGAGGTTTTTTTTGTAAGTCTTTACCTTCTCTTGTGTTTCCTGCCTAGAGAAGTTCCTTTAGCATTTGTTGTAAATCTGGTTTGGTGGTGCTGAACTCTCTTAGCTTTGGCTTGTCTGTAAAGATTTTAATTTCTCCATCGAATCTGAATGAGATCCTTGCTGGGTAGAGTAATCTTGGTTGTAGGTTTTTTCCTTTCATCACTTTAAATATGTCCTGCCACTCCCTTCTGGCTTGCAGAGTTTCTGCTGAAAGATCAGCTGTTAACCTTATGGGGATTCCCTTGTATGTTATTTGTTGCTTTCCCTTGCTGCTGTTAATATTTTTTCTTTGTATTTAACTTTTGAGAGTTTGATTTATTATATGTCTTGGCATGTTTCTCCTTTGATCTATCCTGTATGGGACTGTCTGTGCTTCCTGGACTTGACTATTTCCTTTCCCATGTTAGGGAAGTTTTCAACTATAATCTCTTCAAATATTTTCTCAGTCCCTTTCTTTTTCTCTTCGTCTTCTGTGACCACTATAAATCGAATGTTGTTGCGTTTAATGTTGTCCCAGAGGTGTCTGAGACTGTCCTCAATTCTTTTCATTCTTTTTTCTTTATTCTTCTCTGCAGTAGTTATTTCCACTATTTTATCTTCCAGGTCACTTATCCATTCTTCTGCCTCAGTTATTCTGCTACTGATTCCTTCTAGAGAATTTTTAATTTCATTTATTGTCTTGTTCATAGTTTGTTTGCTCTTTAGTTCTTCTAGGTCCTTGTTAAACGTTTCTTGTATTTTCTCCATTCTATTTCCAAGATTTTGGATCATCTTTACTATCATTACTCTGAACTGTTTTTCAGGTAGACTGTCTATTTCATCTTCATTTGTGTTGTCTTGTGGGTTTTTACTTTGCTCCTTCATCTGCGGCATATTTCTCTGTCTTCTTATTTTGTTTAACTTACTGTGTTTGGGTCTCCTTTTCACAGCCTGCAGGTTCATAGTTCCCATTGATTTTGGTGTCTGCCCGCAGTGGGTCAGGTTGGTTCAGTGGGTTGTGTAGGAGTCCTGGTGGAAGGCACTGGTGCCTGAGTTCTGGTGGATGGAGCTGGATCTTGTCTTTCTGGCGGGCAGGGCCGCATCTGGTGCTGTGTTTTGCAGTGTCTGTGTAGTTACTATGATATTAGGCAACCTCTCTGCTAATGGGTGGGGCTGTGTACTTCTCTTGCTAGTTGACTGGCATGGTGTATCCAGTACTGGAGCTTTCTGTCCATTGGGTGGATTTGGGTCTTAGCATTGAGATGGAGATCTCTGGGAGCTCTGTCGGTGACTGATATTATGTGGGATCAGGAGTTCAGGTGGTCCAATGTCCTGAACTCGGCTCTCCTACCTCAGAGGCTCAGGCCTGACCCCAGGCCAGAGCACCAAGACCCTGTCAGCCACACAGCACAGAAGAAAAGGGAGAAAAAAGGAAAGAAAAAAAAATAATAATAATAAATAAAAAATTTTTAAATGAAAAATAAAAAAAACAGCAATCAAACCAATAAATAAATCCACCAATGATAACAAGCACTATAAACTATATTAAGATAAACATAAAAGTCAGATACAAATCAGTCACAGACAGGAAATCCCATGTCTACAGTTGCTCCCAAAGTCCACCACCTCAATTTTGGGATGATTCTTTGTCTATTCAGGTATTCCACAGATGCAGGGTATATCAAGTTGACTGTGGGGATTTAATCCACTGCTCCTGAGGCTGCATGGAGAAATTTCCCTTTCTCTTCTTTGTTCGCACAGCTCCAGGTGTTCAGCTTTGGTTTTCTCCCTGCCTCTGGGTGTAGGTCACCCTCAGGCATCTGTTCCCACCCAGAAAGGACGGGGTTAAAGAAGCCGCTGATTAGGGGGCTCTGGCTCACTCACGCCAGTGGGAGGGAGGGGTATGGTAGTTATAATTGGAATGCAGGGTGAGCCTGCAGTGGCAGAGGCCAGTGTGACACTGCAACAGTCCGAGGCGCACCATGTTTTCTCCTGGGGAACTTGTCCCTGGATCATGGGACCCTGGCAGTGGCAGGATGCACAGGCTCCCGGGAGCAGAGGTGTGGATAATCACCTGTGCTTGCACACAGGATTCTTGGTGGCTGCAGCAACAGCGTTAACAATTCTGGGGTCCAAGCTGATAGCCACAGCTCACAGCCATCTCTGGAGCTTGTTTAGGTGGTGCTCTGCCTTCTGTGTACAGACAGGAAGGAATCCCCTCTCCTCACGCACCCTGAAACAATGGTCTCTTGCCTCTTAGGCAGTTCCAGACTTTTTCCTGGACTCCCTCCCGGCTAGCTGTGGTGCACTAGCCCCCTTCAGGCTGTGTTCATGCAGCCAACCCCAGTCCTCTCCCTGGGATCTGACCTCTGAAGCCTGAACCTCAGCTCCCAGCCCCCACCCGCCCCAGCGGGTGAGCAGACAAGCCTCTCAGGCTGACGAGTACTAGTCGGCACTGATTCCCTGTGCGGGAATCTCTCCGCTTTGCCCTCTGCAACCCTGTTGCTGCGTTCTCCTCTGTGGCTCCGAAGCTTCTCCCCTGCCCACCTCCCCATCTCCACCAGTGAAGGGGCTTCTTAGTGTGTGGAAACTTTTCCTCCTCACAGCTCCCTCCCAGAGGTGCAGGTCCTGTCCCTATTCTTTTGTTTCTGTTTTTTCCTTTGCCCTACCCAGGTGTTGTGTGGATTTTTTTGCATTTTGGGAAGTCTGAGGTCTTCTGCTAGCATTCAGTAGCTGTTCTGTAGGAGGTGTTCCACATGTAGATGTATTTTTGATGTATTTGTGGGGAGGAAGGTGATCTCTATGTCTTACTCCTCTGCCATCTTGAAGGTCCTCTATCTTTTTTAAAAAAGTGAAGTTGTTTTACAGTGGCATATTCATAAATCCTAATCCAAATTATATATATCTGGAGGTTTATCCTTTAATATTTTACTTTATAAAAGTCTTAGTAAGAAAATACCCATTTTGTTTTCCTTTTATCTTAATAAAATATAATTTACTAAATATAGTTATAAACCGGTATTAACATTCAACTCAATAAATATTTATTGAAAATCTACTATGTGCAAGATGTCCTACAAGAAATATAAATTAGAATCAAATTAACTCTTGATTTAAGGAGCTATATTGTCATGTATGAAATAGGGCTGCTAGCCCAGAAAGCATTTATAGATAAAATGTTGCATAAGATGATAAGGTCATTTAGAAATCTCAAATTCATGGTGAAGACTGAGAAATTAGATTTCAACCTTACCTTATAGATTATATTGGACCTAGATGAGTGGGGTTAAAAGGATACAGGTTATAGTTGATGGGCTGTGAAATGAGAATATTAAGTTCCACAGTACCTTCTGAGAATGGACAACGTTAGTCCCATCTCGTCTTCCAAAAACACTGTTTTTGTTAACTTGAAATACATTTTATAAACTGGTATCTGATAGCGAGATTGTCCTTTCCATCTTAAATGGTCTATAAAGCACTCAGGGAACATTGCATAGGCAAAGAGAGAGAAGTCAAGGCACATAACTGAGCAAGGCTGGAATGCAGTGCATGTGTAAAGAAATTAAGGACAATAAATGTAAAAAATGATTAGGTTATATTATGGAAAATCTTATATGAGTCTTAGGGTTGTATCACATTAGATATCTCAGTTCTCAAGATAATTGTTGGGATAATAATGCATTGCAATTGGCTTTATTATCAGATATGTTTCTTTTCAAAAGGTTAGAGAGTTGTCGTTACAAGTTGCCTTTCCCTTCATCTGGTCATATACCCGAAGTTCTAAGGAGCTCACCTGGGATGAGTGAGGTTATTTGACAGAAAAAGTTTTGATATCACTCTTACTAAGAGGATGTTTGTTTTAGCTGTTAGCTAACTCAAGAATTCTTTATTTACTCCTTATCTATTTTGTGATTATTCTCAGGGTAATATCACATGTTCTGCCCAAGCATCCCAGCCATCTACATGACAGCTTCACTTCACAGTTGTAGGCAATCAGTCATTGCTACTCTGATTTGTTTATTTAGTGTTAGCCAATTGTAGCCTTATTATCTACAGATCATAGATCTATGCAAACATTATCCAGACATAACTTTGAATAACGAGAAAACAAGGTAACCTGTGGTACATAGGCATTCCCTCTCTGAAACGTCTACAAAAGACTATTTCTGAAGAAAGCAGAAACAGTTCTAAGGGTTTGTGCCTGACCTGGTCCCCTTAGGAGGCAATGGGAAGGAATTAACATTTTTCAAGCAGGAGAATGATATGATCAGAACTGAACATTGCTGAACACAATTTGTCAGTAATGATAAATTTGAATCAGAAGGAATATATAAATTATTTAAAGAGACCAAGTATAAAGTAAAAAAAGCCAGCAAGAAGCATCAAAAGGCATTTAAGAGGCAGGGTTAGAATGCACAGAACACTGCAATTAATTGGAGGGAAAGGTGGTAAGAAAGGGAGAAATAACTAAGTTTTCAGCTCTTGGTGGTTGGGAAATTTTGAGTTTACATACAGAGAATTCAGGAATAATAAGTCATTTTGAGGTGGAAACAGTCAAAATTGGGTTGTGCCCAACAGGGAATACAGATAAATATGTCCCAAAGACAAATGAAAATTAGATCTGATTTATGAAGGCAAGCTGAGAATCAGAGACTTAGAGGTACAGATCTGGCTCACAGGCACAAGATGATGACACCCTGCTGCAAAATATATGGTGACTCCACTATTAAATAAAAAGTTTATATTTGGAAAACAGACAGCAGATGGTTGTTGCTGATCTTTAAAATGTCACATTAACCTTCAAATAACTTTTTTTCCTTATTAAAAGTAAAAAGATAATGCTAAATTCTTCATAGTAATATTAGAATAAAAAAACAAAGAAAAAATATAAATGGGACTAACAAGCAACTTTAATTTGAGGAAGTTCTCTTTGGTTACTCATAGTTTAGAACAACTTCAAAAGCAAAGTCAGAATATATTACCCCCGAGTTTCAAGTATTGATGCCCATCAATGCTTACTTATGTCAGCAAATCACTTCAAAGCTCTGAACCAGAGTTGGTTGAATCAAAGTGGGCAGATTAATGAGGAAAACCTCTATAGAATTTTATTTTATTTTAAATCAAGCACACATAAAAAATTGCATAATATGTATTCTAGCATTTTGAACCAAAAGTTCAATGTTTATAGGCCTCAGGCAAATGCTATGCCTTCCAAAGTATTAGGCACACAGTCAAGAAGAAAATTCACTCTCCATTGAAGCCTACTAAATCAACACCTGTCATATTAACTCCCTCATCTATTTCTACTGCTTAGAAAATTCAGGGACTAATCTTAAAGTGAAAGTTCAATATAAAAACTACATATTATGTATGAAGCTGGAATTGTGGTTAACACAGCAAGTCAAAGAATAGTTATCAGCCATGGTTTGTTTATTTTTGAAATCTAGGCTTTTTTTAAACATGAAAATTTAGAGTCAATGTATTGGAAAGGAGGGTCCTAAGAAATTATTTACACTAAAAGATATGTCACAGAACTCTTGAGAACCATGGAAGGAGCTTGAATCATTACACGCAGTTTTATTCAAACTTACTTTGAAAACCTATGGTAACATACTATATGCACACTGAAATATCACACACTAAATATTAACACATGATTTATCATTCGTTTTGACTTCATGATTTGGGGATTATTCAACTTGGAGAGGAACTTGAGATAAAACATCTGCTATGCTTGTTTAGTTGAGCAGTATGAAGAAATTACAAATTAAGTTTAAAAATGTAGTACCACATTGCAGAAGTAGCAGGCTGAATATGGGATTCCCTACAAATTTCAGACATGAATAAATGTAAGTTGTTTAACACTTTGAAGGAAACACAGAAGAATAAATACTACAAAGGGTAAGTAAACAAAGTAGAAGTAACAAAAATGATAAAGCTAACATAAAGTGATAGCTTATCTTTAACTCCCATTTTTAAATATGGTCAGTATAATTGAACTATTATTCTCATTGACTGTAGAAGTATTAAATGCTATCAACTGTATATATAAAATGTAAAACTGGAAATCATGGTTTCAATTTTGAATATGGGGTCACCTTGCCTCCTATTTGTATTTATCTTATTCACTTCTGCTGTAGAAAAATGCCATAGACTGGGTGACTTATAAACAGCAAAATTTATTTCACACAGTTCTGGAGGCTAGAATTCTAAGATCAGGTGACAGCATGGTTGGGTATTAGCAAGGACCTTCTTCTGAACTGCAGACTGCTAACCTCTCGTATTCTTATAATGGCAGTAATTCCATTCATGAGAGCTTCACCCTCTTAGTTATCTCCCAAAGGCTCCAACTCCAAATGACCTAATTACCTCCTAAAGTCCCTACCAACAAATACCATCACATTAAGAATTAGGTTTTAATATATGAACTTTAGGGAGACACAAATATTCAATCCACAACAGTATTTGATTAGTAGTATCCAATGATGATATTTCACTTATCTCTATTACTATATCATACTATAGATTAAGAGTGCCTTCTTTAACACTGGGAATAGAGTTATTAGTGCCTTTAATATACTCATATTAGAAAACGAATTTTTTAAAACCTAGAACCAATTTAGAAAACTCAGAACCAATTCAAAGAACTCAGCCTTAAGATTCTACTCCTCTAGAAACACTCTTGGAAACAAAATCTGTATCGGTTAGTGTTCCACCAAAGAAACATAATTACATATATATATTTTGTAATGTATGTACTATATGTATATATATGGTACGTATGCATGAATGTGTGTATATGTATATGTGCACGTGTTTATACACGTGTGTGTAAACATACATATAGAGAGAAGGAAATTCATTTCAAGGAATTGGTTTATGCAATTGTAGAGTATGGGTAGGTAAGTCTAAATTCTGTAGGGCAGGATGGTATGCTGGAAATTCTCAAGTACGAGCAGACACTCTAGTCCACAGGAAAAGTTTATTTTTCTGCAGGGAAACCTCAGTTTTCTTCTTAAGGTCTTTCAACCGATTGTATGAGGCCTACCCAGATTATCAAGGATAATAAAACTTACCTAAATTCAACTGATTGTAGATGTTAATCACATCTACAAAATATCCACACAGTAACACCTAGAATAGTGTTTGACAGAATAACTGAGAACTACAGTCTCACGAAGGTGATATATAAAACCAACCATCACAGGCACTAAAGAAGGAAAAAGTAATTAAGAATAGACTGGACAAATAGAAAACAAATAAGAAGGGATACTGAAATCTCACCTAGTAGTAACTGCATTCAAAAATGCCTAAACACACTAATTAAGAGGTAGATATTTTCACACTGGATATAAATAAGACTAAATTGTAAGTTTCCTATAAGGGACAGCTGTTAATGAAAAGTCAGATATAAGTTAAATGTGAAAAGAGAGAAAATGTTTACAATGCAAACACAACAAGAAAGCTATATCAATTTAAGAGAGACTATATTAGTTTAAATGAAACAGGCTGCAGGAGAAAAAATATTACCAGAAATATAAAGGAAATTTCATACTAATAATAGTGTAAATTTATCAAGAAAACGTATCAGAGGAGACCGTCAAGGTGGCAGAGGAGTAAGAGGTGGAGATCACCTTCCTCCCCACAGATGCATAAGAAATACATCTACATGTGGAACAACTCCTACAGAACACCTACTGAACGCTGGCAGAAGACCTCAGATTTCCCAAAAGGCAAGAAAATTCCCAGGTACCTGGGTAGGGCAAAAGAAAAAAGAAAAAACAGAGACAAAAGAATCAGGACAGGACCTGCACCTCTGGGAGGGAGCAGTGAAGGAGGAAAAGTTTCCACACACTAGGAAGCCCCTTCACTGGTGGAGAAGGGGGATGGGCGGGGGGGGGGGGAAGCTTCAGAGCCATGGAGTAGAGCACAGCAATAGTGGTGTAGAGGGCAAAGCGGAGATTCCCGCACAGAGGACCAGTGCTGACCAGTACTCACCAGCCCGAGAGGCTTTGCTCACTGGCCGGGGCGGGTGGGGATGGAAGCTGAGGCTCAGGCTTCAGAAGCCAGATCCCAGGGAGAGGACGGGGGTTGGCTGCGTGAACACAACCTGAAGGGGGCTAGTGCAACACAGCTAGCTGGGAGGGAGTCCGGGAAAAAGTCTGGAACTGCCAAAGAGGCAAGAGACCACTGTTTCCGGGTGCATGAGGGAAGGGGATACAGAGCGCCGCCTAAATGAGCTCCACAGACAGGCATGAGACGCTAACGCTGCTGCTACAGCCACCAAGAAGCCTGTGTGCAAGGACAGGTCACTATCCACACTGCCCCTTCCGGGGACCTGTGCAGCCCGCCACTGCCAGGGTCCTGTGACCCAGGGACAACCTCAGTAGGAGAACACATGGCCCGCCTCAGTCCGTTGCAATGTCATGCCGGCCTCTGCCACCACAGGCTCGCCTACATTCCGTACCCCTCTCTCCCGTAGGCCTGAGGGAGCCAGAGCCCCTAATCAGCTGCTCCTTTAACCCTGTCTTCTCTGGGAAGGGAACAGACGCCCTCAGGCGACCTACATGCAGAGGCGGGGCCAAATCCAAAGCTGAACCCCAGGAGCGGTGCAAACAAAGAAGAGAAAGGGAAATCTCTCCCAGCAGCCTCAGGAGCAGCGGATTAAATCTCCACAATCAACTTGATGTACCCTGCATATCTGGATTACCTGAATATACAATGAATCATCCCCAAATTGAGGCAGTGGACTTTGGGAGCAACTGTAGACTTGGGGTTTGCTTTCTGCATCTAATTGGTTTCTGGTTTTATGTTTATCTTAGTTTAGTATTTAGAGTATATAATCGTTAGTAGATTTCTTTATTAATTTGGTTGCTCTCTTCCTTTTTTTTTTTAAATATATATTTTTTTTCTTTTTCTCTTTTTGTGAGTGTGTATGTGTATGCTTCTTTGTGTGATTTTGACTGTATAGCTTTGCTTTTACCATTTGTCCTAGGGTTCTGTCTGCCCATTTTATTATTTTTTCTTTAGTATAGTTTTTAGCGCTTGTTATCATTAATGGATTTGTTTTATGTTTGGTTGCTCTCTTTTCTTTTTCCTTTTTTTATTACTTAATTTTTTATTTTTAATAATTTTTTAAATTTTTTATTTTAATAAATTTTATGTTATTTTTCATTTCTTCTTTCTTTCCTATTTTCTCCCTTTAATTCTGAGCAATGTGGCTCACAGGGTCTTGGTGCTCCAGGCAGGTATCAGAACTGTGCCTGAGGTGGGAGAGTGGAGTGAAGGACACTAGTACACCAGAGACTTCCCAGCTCCACATAATATCAAATGGTGAAAACTCTCCCACAGATCTCCACCTCAATGGTAAGACCCAGCACTACTGAACGACCAGCAAGCTACAGTGTTGGACAGTCTATGCCAAACAACTAACAAGACAGGAACACAACCATTAGCAGAGAGGCTGCCGACATCATAATAAGGTCACAGACAGCAAAAAAAAAACACCACCAGACACAGTCGTACCAACCAGAAAGACAAGATACAGCCTCATCCACCAGAACACAGGCACTAGTCCCCTCCACCAGGAAGCCAACAGAACCCACCAAACCAACCACAGCCACTGGGGGCAGACACAAGAAACAACAGGAACTACGAACCTTCAGCCTGAAAAAAGGAGACCGCAAACACAGTTGGTTAAGCAAAATGAGAAGACAGAGAAACACACAGCAGATGCAGGAGCAAATTAAAACACACCAGACCAAACAAGTTAAGAGGATATAGGCAGTATATCTGAAAAGGAATTCAGAGTAATGACAGTAAAGATGATCCAAAATCTTGGAAATAGAATGGAGAAAATACAGGAAACATTTAACAAGGACCTAGAAGAACTAAAGAGCAAAAACAAACAATGATGAACAACACACTAAATGAAAATAAAAAGTGTCTAGAAGGAATCAGTAGCAGAATAACTGAGGTAGAAGAACGGATAAGTGACCTGGAAGATAAAATAGTGGAAATTACTAAAGCAGAGCAGAATAAAATGAATGAAAAGAATTGAGGACAGACTCAGAGACCTCTGGGACAACATTAAATGCACCAACATTCGAAATATGGGGGTCCCAGAAGAAGAAGAGAAAAAGAAAGGGACCAAGAAAACATTTCAACAGATTATAGTTGAAAACTTCCCTAATTTGGGAAAAGAAAAGAGTTAATCAAGTCCAGGAAGTACAGAGAGTCCCATGCAGGAAAAATCCAAAGAGAAACATGCCAAGACACATATTAATCAAACTATCAAAAAATAAATACAACGAAAAAATATTAAAAGCAGCAAGGGAAAAACAACAAATAACACACAAAGGAAACCCCATAAGGTTAAGAGCTGATCTTTGAGCAGAAACTCTAGAAGCCAGAAGGGAGTGGCAGGACATATTTAAAGTGATGAAAGGGAAAAAGCTACAACCAAGATTATTCTACCCAGCAAGGATCTCATTCATATTTGATGGAGAAATAAAAAACTTTACAGACAAGCAAAAGCTAAGAGAATTCAGCACCACCAAACCAGCTTTACAACAAATGCTAAAGGAATTTCTCTAGGGAGGAAACACAAGAGAAGGAAAAGAACTACAATAACAAACCCAAAACAATTAAGAAAATGGGAATAGGAACATACATATCGATAACTACTTTAAATGTAAATGGATTAAATGCTCCAACCAAAAGACACAGACTGGCTGAATGGATACAAAAACAAGACCCATATATAAGCTGTCTACAACAGACCCACTTCAGACCTAGGGACCCATACAGACAGAAAGTGAAGGATAGAAAAAAATATTCCATGCAAGTGGAAATCAAAAGAAAGCTGGAGTAGCAATTCTCATATCAGACAAAATAGACTTCAAAATAAAGACGTTTATGAGAGAAAAGAAGGACACTACATAATGATCAAGGGATCAATCCAAGAAGATATAACAATTGTAAATATTTATACAACCAACATAGGAGCACCTCAATACATAAGGCAAATGCTAAGAGCCATAAAAGTGGAAATTGACAGTAACACAATCATAGTAGGGGACTTTAACACCCCACTTTCACCAATGGATAGATCAACCAAAATGAAAAAAAAATAAGGAAACAGAAGCTCTAAATGATGTGTTAAACAAGATGACTTAATTGTTATTTATAGGACATTCCATCCAATAAAACCAGAATACACTTTCCTCTCAAGTGCTCATGGAACATTCTCCAGGATAGATCATATCTTGGGTAACAAAGAAATCGTTGCTAAATTTAAGAAAACTGAAATTGTATCAAGTATCTCTTCCGACCACAACGCTATGAGATGAGCTATCAATTACAGGAAAAACTCTGTAAAATATACAAACACATGGAGGCTAAACAATACACTACAAAATAACCGAGAGATCACTGAAGAAATCAGACAGGAAACCAAAAAATACCTAGAAACAAATGACAATAAAAAGAGGACAACTCAAAACTTATGGAATGCAGCAAAAGCAGTTCTAAGACGGAAGTTTAGTAATACAATCCTACCTCAAGAAACAAGAAATATCTCAAATAAACAACCTAACCTTACACCTAAAGCAATTAGAGAAAGAAGAACAAAAAAAACCCAAAGTTAGCAGAAGGAAAGAAATCATAAAGATCAGATCAGAAATAAATGAAAAAGTAATAAAGGAAACAATACCAAAGATCAATAAAACTAAAAGCTGGTTCTTTGAGAATATAAATAAAATTGATAAACCATTAGCCAGACTCATCAAGAAAAAAAGGGAGAAGACTCAAAGCAATAGAATTAGAAATGAAAAATGAGAAGTAACAACTGACACTGAAGAAATACAAAGGATCATGAGAGATTACTACAAGCAACTATATGCCAATAAAATGGACAACCTGGAAGAAATGGGACAAATTCTGAGAAAAGCACAACCTTGCAAGACTGAACCAGGAAGAAATAGAAAATATGAACAGACCAATCACAAGCACTGAAATTGAAACTGTGATGAAAAATCTTCCAAAAAACAAAAGCCCAGGACCAGATGGATTCACAGGTGAATTCTATCAAACATTTAGACAAGAGCTAACACCTAACCTTCTCAAACTTGTGCAAAGTATAGCAGAGGAAGGAACACTCCCAAACTCATTCTACGAGGCCAGCATCACCCTGATACCAAAACGAGACAATGATGTCACAAAAAAAGAAAACTACAGGCCAATACCACTGATGAACATAGCTACAGAAATCCTCAACAAAATACTAGCAAACAGAATTCAACAGCACATTAAAAGGATCATACACCATGATCAAGTGGTGTTTGCCCCAGGAAGGCAAGGATTCTTCAATATATGCAAATCAATCAATGTGATAAACCATATTAACAAATTCAAGGACAAACAGCATATGATCATCTCAATAGATGCAGAAGAAGCATTTGACAAAATTCAACACGCATTTATGATAAATACCTTCCAGAAGGAGGCATATAGCAAAATTACCTCAACATAATAAAGGCCATATATGACAAAGCCACAGGCAACATTGTTCTCAGGGGTGAAACACTGAAACCATTTCCTCTAAGATCAGGAGCAAGACAAGATTGTCCACTCTATCCACTATTATTCAACATAGTTTTGGAGGTTTTAGCCACAACAATCAGAAAAGAAAACGAAATAAAAGGAATCTAAATTGGAAAATAAGTAAAGCTGTCACTGTTTGCAGATGACATGACACTATATAGAGAGAAACCTAACGATGATAGCAGAAAACTACCAGAACTGATCCATGAATTTGATAAAGTAGCAGGATACAAAATTAATGCACAGAAATCTCTTGCATTCCTATACACTAAGGATGAAAAATCTGAAAGAGAAATTAAGGAAACACTCCCATTTACCACTGTAACACAAAGAGTAAGATACCTAGGAATAAACCTACCTAAGGAGACAAAAGACCTGTATGCAGAAAACTATGACACTGATGAAAGAATTTAAATATGATACAAATAGATGGAGAGATGTACCACCTGTTCTTGGATTGGAAGAATCAACATTGTGAAAATGACTATACAACCCAAAGCAATCTACACATTCAATGCAATCCCTATCAAACTACCAATGACATTTTTTACAGCATTAGAACAAAAAGCTTCACAATTTGTATGGAAACACAAAAAACTCTGAATAGCCACATCAATCTTGAGAAAGGAAAATGGAGCTGGAGGAATCAGTCTCCTGGACTTTAGACTATACTACAAAGCTACAGTAATCAAGACAGTATGGTACTGGCACAAAAACAGAAATAAAGATCAATGGAACAGGATAGAAAGCCCAGAGATAAACCCATGCACATATGGTCACCTTATTTTTGATAAAGGAGGCAAGAATATACAATGGAGAAAAGACAGACTCTTCAATAATTGATGCTAGGAAAACTGGACAGCTACATGTAAAAGAATGAAATTAGAACACTCCCTAACACCATACACAGAAATAAACTCAAAATGCATTAAAGACCTAAATGTAAGGCCAGACACTATAAAACTATTAGAGGAAAACTTAGGCAGAAAACTCTATGACATAAATCACAGTAAGTTCCTTTTTTACTCAACTCCTAGAGAAATGGAAGTAAAAACAAAAATAAAGAAATGGGACCTAATGAAACTCAAAAGCTTTTGCACAGCAAAGGTAACCAAAAGCAAGATGAAGAGACAGCTCTCAGAATCGGAGAAAATATCTGCAAATGAAGAAACTAACAAAGGATTAGTCTGCAAAATATACAATCAGCTCTTGCAGCTCAATATGTAAAAAACAAACATCCCAATCCAAAAATGGGCAGAAGACCTAAACAGACATTTCTCCAAAGAAGATATACAGATTGCCATAAACACATGAAAGGATGCTCATCATCACTAATCACTGGAGAAATATTAATCAAAACTACAATGAGGTATCATCTCACACCAGTCAGAATGGCCACCAGCAAAAAATCTACAAACAATAAATGCTGGAGAGGGTGTGGGGAAAAGGGAACCCTCTTGCACTGTTGGTGGGAATGTAACTTGATACAGCCACTGTGGAGAACAGTATGGAGGTTCCTTAAAAAACTAAAAATAGAACTACCATACAACCCAGCAATCCCACTACTGGGCATATACTCTGAGAAAACCATAATTCAAAAAGAGTCATGTACCACAATGTTCATTGCATCACTATTTACAACAGCCAGGACATGGAAGCAACTTAAGTGTCCATCGACAGATGAATGGATAAAAAAGATGTGGTACCTATATACAATGGAATATTACTCAGCTATAAAAAGAAACGAAATTGAGTTATTTGTAGTGAGGTGGATGGACCTAGAGTCTGTCATACAGAGTGAAGTAAGTTAGAAAGAGAATAACAAATATGTATGCTAACACATATATATGGAATCTAAAAAAGGAAAAAAAGAAAAATAACTGATTCTGAAGAACCTAGGGGCAGGTCAGGAATAAAGACACAGACGTGGGGAATGGACTTGAGGACACAGGGAGGGGGAAGGGTAAGCTGGGACAAAGTGAGAGAGTGGCATGGACGTATGTACACTACCAAATGTAAAATAGATAGCTAGTGGGAAGCAGCCACATAACACAGGGAGATTAGCTCGGTGCTTTATGACCACCTAGAGGGGTGTGACAGGGAGGGTGGGAGGGAGACACAAGAGGGAGGGGATACGGGTATATATGTAATCATATAGCTGATTCACTTTGTTATACAGTAGAAACTAACACAACATTGTAAAGCAATTATACTCCAATAAAGATGTTAAAAAATATCAATTATAATATGTATGAAATCATAATATAACTTAAAAATAAAGAAAAATAAAACTGAAGAGAAAAATATATATCCAAAATTACAGTTAATTACTCCAAACTCCTCTTGTAAAACTAATAAAACAGACAGACAGCTAATAAGTAAGACTATAGAATACTTAAAGAACACTAACAACAAATATAATCTGTTTGATAGCTATAGGATAGTACACCAAAAACTGCACAAATGCATATTTTTACATAGACAAAACACTCCGTAATAAATTTCAAGAAAAGAATGGTCCAAGAATATATTCTCAGACTAAGACACAATTAAATTAAAAATCAGTAACTGTAAACTACTAGGTAGGTCCCTAAAACAGTATATTAAACATCATAGTTCTATCTCATGTATCAAAGAAGAATTCTCTCAGGAAATTAGAAAACAATTTTGCTAAATCAAAATGAAAAGGCAAAAAATAATATTTGTGGACTGCAGCAAAAGCAGTGATAAGAAGAAAATTTATAGCTTCATGAATCGAGTAAAAACAAAGGTTCAAATTCAATAAACTCAGCTCTCAGCTTATGAAACTAAAAAAAAAAAAATAGGTAGTGAAAATAAAAATATTTGTAAATAATCACAGAAATCAGTGAAAGAGTAAATAAACAACAGAAAAAAGACAGCAAAGTCAAGAGTTTATTCCTGAAAATTTTTAATAAAAATGGATAAACTTATAATACAAATCATGAATATCTAGAATCAAAGAAGTTCTATAGATCCTATAGATCTTCAGAAGAATATAAAATAATATTATGAACAATCTTATGCCAATATTCAATGAACAACACGAAATGTAAAAATATCCTAAAAAATTAAATTACTAAGACCATCACAAGAATAAATTAAAAATCTGAAAGTATTATATTAATTAAAGAAATAAAATTTGCAATTGAAAACATCCCCAGAAAAAACCTCCATGACCAGATGTTTTCTACTGGAGACAGAGATCAAATATTTAAGGAAGAATAGTACAAAGCCTACAGTAACTCATCCAGAAAATATAGAAAGAAAGGAAAATCCCCAGTTCATTTTATAAGGCCAGAAATACACTGATAGCAAAATCAAAAACATTACAAAGGAAAAAAGAAAAATACTATAGACCAAAATTCCCTATAAATATAAATGCAGAAAATCTTTTAAATATATTTGCAAATTGAATACAGCAAATATAGAAAGGAAAAAACAAATGTCCAAGACTGTTTTGAGGATATGAGGTTGATTTACTATAAATAAATCAATGTTTTATCACAATATTAACAGAATAAAGAGAAAAGTCATGTGATCATCTCAACAGTTAAAGAAATCGTATTTGAAATAATTCAAAACACATTCAGGATAAAAGATTCCAGCATGCAAATAACATAAGGGAAAGTCTTCACCTATAAAAAAGCATCTATGCCCACAGTTAACATCATACTCAATAGTGAAAAACTGAAAACTTTTCCTCTAAAATCAGGAAAAAGCCATGGATGCCCACTCTCACCACTTTTATTCAATATAGAACTGTAAGGTCTAACCAGAGTTATTAGGCAAGAAAAATAAATAAAATGCATCTAAATAGGAAAGGAAGAAGCAAAATTGTTACTATTTGCAGGTGATA
Source organism: Delphinapterus leucas (assembly GCF_059928025.1). Classification (NCBI taxonomy): domain Eukaryota; kingdom Metazoa; phylum Chordata; class Mammalia; order Artiodactyla; family Monodontidae; genus Delphinapterus; species Delphinapterus leucas. Next base: position 70,511,614 of record NC_143139.1, read on the forward strand.
TGATGTCATATGCAGAAAACGCTAAAGAGTCCACCAAAAATCTGTTAAAACTAGTCAATTAATTCAGAAAATTTGCAGGATACAAAAGCAATATACAAAAATCAGTTATATTTCTGTACACTAACAACAAACTATCAGAAAGAGAAACTAAGAAAACAATCACATTTACAATAGCATTAAAAAAGAGAGAATCTAGGAATAAATTTAGCAAGGAGGTGAAAGATCTGTACACTGAAATCTATAAGACACTGATGAGAAAAACTGAAGAAGACAGAAATAAATGGAAAGATATTATCTGCTCATACATTGGAAAGAACCAATACTGTTAAAATATCCATAGTACCCAAAGCCATCTATGGATTCAATGCAATCTCTACACAGGGAAAGGACAGTCTCATCAATAAATGGTGATGAGGAAAAATTGGAAGGCCACGTGCAAATGAAACTGGATCCCTATCTTACACCATACACAAAAATCAATTCAAATTGGATAAAGACTTGAATGTAAGCCCTGAACCATAAAACTCCTAGAATAAAACATAGGGGGGGTAAGCTCCCTGACATTGGTTTTGGCAATGATTTTTTTAGGTTTGACATCAAAAGCAAAGGCAATACAAGCAAAAATAGATAACTGGAACTACCTGAAACTAAAATGCTTCAGCACAGCAAAGGAAACCAACAACAAAATCAAAAGGCAACCTATGGAATGGGAGAAAATGTTTGCATATCACCTAACTGATAAGGAGTTAATATCCCAAACATGTAAAGAACTCATAGTAATCAGAAAAAAAAAAAATCTGATTGAAAATTGGGCAGAGGTAATCAACAGACATTTTTCCAAGTATTTTCAAATGGTCAACAGGTACCTGAAAATGTTCCCAACATCACTTAATTAACAGGGAAATGCAAGTCGAAGCCACAATGATGTATCACCTCATGTCTGTTAAATGGGTATCATGAGGAAGACAAGAGACAACAGGCACTGGCAAGGATGTGGTAAAAAAAGGAACACTGATACACTGTTGGCGGGAATGTAAGTTGGTCTAAACACAGTGGAAAACAAAATGGAGATTCCTCAAATAATTAAAAATAGATCTGCCATACGATCCAGCAATTCCACTTCTGAGTATATACCCCCAAAAATGAAAACAGAATTTCTATACTGTTTGAGTTTTTTAATCATGTAAATGTACTGTGTTTTAAAAAATGGTGTTATCTGGTTGGGGTATCATGAGTTGCTTTTGCTTTTATGCTATATTTTCCTGTCTTTCAAAGCTAATAAACATTACTAAAATATAAATCATAGGTGAATCACAGAATCATTTCAGCAAAACAAGTGTTTACTTCTAAATCAAAAATGTATATAGCAGAAAATTTCAAACTAATTTAAAAAATTCCACTGCCAATTGCTAATCAGTCAAATATAAGACATTTGAAAAGAATTGAAATCACTGGAAAATATTAAATTAGAAAAAAATCAATTAGTTTTCAAGATCTCAAACTACATAACGTCAAGTACAACTGCCTATCTGGCTGTCAGATATAGTTACCTTGTTGCCTATTATGTTTCACTGTAATCTTTCTTCTAACTGCAAATTCCCTTTACTGTTTTGTATGACTTTATTATAAAGATGGTTTTGGTGTCTTGCTATCAGTTAGCTTCTTCAAAGATTCATTTCATGGAGTTAATTTTTATGGCTTCTAAAAGGAAGGAGCATCTGACCACTAAGCAGAAGCTCTAGGACTGTTGCAACTAATTGTGGGACCCAGACCACATCATCTAGCATTCCTGAGCATGGCTCTGCAAATCTGAATACCTACTCTGTGTCAAGCACTGTGATCACCTCACAAATAAATCAATTACTTCCTAATTCTAAAATTGTACAATTTCATAAATTTTCATACATTTTCCAATTCAAGATAGAATTAAGCCATAGATAATTCCAATTTTTTAATCAGAAGGACCTAATAAGAGTGGGATTAATTTTTAGTTCTTTTCCCAGCACAGAAACACACTTAGTTCTATCCATGCAACAAATATAACTTATTTTTATAACTTTCCAATTTAATGCATGTTTCCTTCACATTAACAATTAGAAATAACATGAACAGTATATTAGACCTGGATTCAAGAAAATCAGCTACTTTTTTGGTGTTTTTTTCTGTCATTTTGCTGTGTTCTAGGTATTTGCAATAGAAGTACAGAGAACTTGCTCCTTTCCTCTTTGAGATTCTAGGAGGATTCTGAAGATCCTGTGCACAAACCATTTTGCCTCATTCAGAAGAAGGGGGCTTTATATAAGGGGACTGTTGTTATTACTTACCATATAGTGCAAACATGTTTCATGATAAGGTCTGCTTCCCAAAGGAATCAGCCATTCCCACTTTCTATTCAAAGGGTGAATGAATTATGGTTGAACAGGGCACAAAAAAGTTCTATCAGTAAATACTGCTTTGAAATACTGCTCTTAGTGATTATGTAATTTTGCTGTTTTTTCTCATTTAAAGCTAACACTACAAAATTTCATACAAACTGACACTCTTTTGCCAGTATGCAAATTCAAGTAATACAATACAGTGAAATTATAGTTGGAAAATAGTTTTGCTGCATAACTAATTTACTTTACTTTCAGTGTGGCTGGTAGACACACAATGTTTTCTGTTTTCCTCTGAAAGGTTAAGAAATGTAGCTTTTAACATTAGGTCTGACAAGAGTGTGAGAGATTAGAAATAACAACACTGGACTCTTTCCCTCCCCTCTCTCTTACTGCACACTGAACTAATTTCCTCAGCATAAACAAAACACACATCAAAGCAAGGGACTTTAGACATAAAAATATAAAGAGAGATTTTTGCGCACAATATGTAATTTCTACATGATACCCAAAAGCTCAAAGTATTAACTAACGAAAAGTAATGACATCTCAACGTAAGTAGGAATCAACTTGAAGGACAACACTCAAGCCCCTCATAGCAATAGTCACAAATGCCCAGCATATTAATATATAACATGTGAAATTAATGCATCACTAAGCTTTCCCTAATTTTGTTCATATGCCTTTTGGTTTAAAAGATCATAGTACTAACACTATAATATTTTGAGAAAGGAGATTCTATTTTTATGATTCTCAGATTATATTTTATATTTGGATTAGAAAAGTAAGTGGCATTTTTGTTGTCAAGTGGTGAATGGTATTCCTCCATAAACAGGAGATGTTGAAGAGGAAGGGATAAGAAGGGGAAAGAAAAGTAAAAACACCAAGGACTTTAGTTAAACATGTTTCTGAGAGAGTAAAGAAATCTGCTCTTGGGACATTTTATTTCAACCACATAACATAAAATCACATGTATCTTGATATCTACCTGTCCTCTTGCAAAATCCAGGAACAGAGAAGAGTTATTTAACTAAACTTGCATTGGCTTTCTATTAGAAATCTAATAGGTTTTGAGGTTTCTGCATAGCAGACCACTTCGGTAAAAATCTAGTAGACATTGGTAACTACCACGTTTGAAAGGCTCTAGGCCAGTGTTTCTTATGTTGGCGTGCCTAAGAATCACCAGGAGAGCTTGTTATAACAGACTTCTGGGGACCAGGTTTGGGATTGGACATGAGAATTTGCATTTCCGTAAAGCTCCTAGGTGATGGTGATGCTGCTAGTTTGTAGGTGACACTGAGTAGCACTGCTCTTGTTATCATTTGGCAATATTTATGTCCATGTACATTAAATGAATACCTGCGTTAAGTACTATTTTCAAAAAAAATCCAAATAGATTCACTCCATAAATTTTTAGCAAAACTATCTTTCCTTATATAGATATTAAAGACAACTAGGAAAGCTGAAATCTATTTATTTTCCAGGTTCATGATTCTAAACAAGGGTCTCAGCTTTATAACATGCTTAGATGGTAGATAAATGAGCTTCATCATAAACATGACCTTTATAAAAAGTGAGAAAAATAAGTCAGTATGTTAATCCCAGAATCATAAAATGTTAATCCCAGAATCATAAAATAACATCTCGTATCCTACAACATTTTAGCATGTCAATGTCTAAACCTTTTAAACCAAGTGACATATAAACAAAATCAGCAAAAGCTTAGTGATGTATAAATTTCACATGCATATAATTAATAGATATTTGTAACTATCAATTTGAGGAGGCTTGAATGTTGCCATTCAAGTTGATCGCTCCTTATTACATTGATTTTCTCCATCTTCTATAGTTTTCTATTTCTTTTATTCCTACTCTTATCTTTATTGCTTCCTTCCTTCAATCTTTTTGGTTTAAATTTAGTTTTTTGAGTTTTAAAGTTGCAAGCTTAGAAGCCTAGATCACTGGTCTCAAACTTTTCTTCTGATATAACTATCTAAAGCACAAATTTTCCTTGACGTACTGCTTTTGCTGCAACCCACAAATTTTAATAGGTTTTGTTTTTATTTTCATTTATTTTCTAATTTCCCTTGTAATTTCTTCTTTGAACCGTGAGTTGTTTTCCAGATATATTTTTGTTTATTTCTAACTTAGTTTTATAGTTTCAGAGAATATACTTTGAGTGATTTCAATTCTTTTAAATTTATTGACTTTTATGGCCAAGCATATGTTCTATGGTTAATGTTCCATGTGCAACAGAAAGTACTGTGTATTCTGCAGTTGCCTGGCATAGTGTTCTATAAATGTTAATTAGGTTTAATTGGTTGAGAGTGTTGTTCACGTATTCTACCTACTTCCTGACCTTCTTTCTGCTTGATCTATTACTGACAGAGGAATACTCAAATTACCAATTTTAATTGTGGATTTATCTATTTCTCCTTTCAGGTTTGTCAGTGTTTGCCTCATGTGTTTTAAAGCTTTTATTTTTGAGGCATACACATTTAGGCTTGTTATGGTTCTTGATTACTTTTTTTTTTTTTTTTACATCTTTATTGAAGTATAATTGCTTTACAATGGTGTGCTAGTTTCTGCTTTATAACAAAGTGAATCAGTTATACATATACACATGTTCCCATTTCTCTTCCCTCCTGCAACTCCCTCCCTCCTACCCTCCCTATCCAACCCCTCTAGGTGGTCACAAACCACCCAGCTGATCTCCCTGTGCTACGTGGCTGCTTCCTACTAGCTATCCACTTTACGCTTGGTAGTGTATATATGTCCATGCCACTCTCTCACCTCCTCACAGCCTACCCCTCCCCCTCCCCATATCCTCAAGTCCATGCTCTAGTAGGTCTGTGTCTTTATTCCCGTCTTACCCCTAGGTTCTTCATGACCTTTTTCTTTCTCTTAGATTTCATATGTATGTGTTAGCATACGGTAAATTTACTCTTTTATCATTGGGAAATGTTACCTTTATCATTGATATTTCTTATACTAAAGTCAACTTTGTCTGATATTAACATAGGTACTTCAGCTTTTTTATTATTATAGTTTGAACATAAATATAACATATTCCTTGAAGAAAATACACAGAAAGAATACGCACAAAGAAAATACAAAGTCTGAAGAATTTGACAGGCAAATTTGACCAATTTTTAATAAACTCATGAATCCAACATTTGAAGTCTCTTCCAGAGAACAGAGAAAAAAGATAGTATGCCCCAATTCGTTCCATGAGGCCAGAATGTCACAAAACTTGGCAAAGACATTATAAAAAATAAAAATTATAGATTCACCTCACTTGTGTATATGTATGCAAAAATGCTAAACAAAATCCAACTGCACAGGCACTGATAAACAAAATAACACCATGACCATACGGGGTTTACCTCAATATCCAATGTTGGATTAATATTAGAAAATTCTCAAATGTTATCTACCATATTAACAGATTTATGTAGAACAATAAGTTTTTTCATCTCACTGGATACAGAGATAGCATTTGATAAAAATCCCTTTTATTTTCCACTCAATATAAAATATGTAAAGTCAGATATTACATCATTTCTTTAGCCTTCTGACAGTGAGGGCCTTGCCCTTGAAATATTTCCTACTTTTTAAGCAGCAGAGATTCTCCCTGTATTAGAGGAGGAAAGAGCAAATTTATCCATGTTCAAATTTTGACATGACCTGGCTTCTCCCATTAGTGAACTTCTCCTTTTTTTTGACTATTTTTTCCAGTTTTATTAAGATATAATTGACATATAATTTTGTATTAGTTTAAGGTGTACAACATAATGATTTGATACATGTATGTATTACCAAATGATTACCACAAGTTTAGTTAACATCCATCAATCACCATATAGTTACAAATTTTCTTCCTTGTGATGAGAATTGTTAATATCTACTCTCAGCAAATTTAAAATATACAATACAGTATCGTTAATATAGTCACTATGCTGTACATTATAGCCTCAGAACTTATTTATCTTTCTTTTTAACTCAAAATGATGAACTATGAGGACCTCCAATTACAACTTTTTCTTTCTTAATGGGATTCCTGGAAAGCAGGAATCCTTTTGTTGTAAATGATACAAATCATCTTCTGGAAGAGGAATGTTCAGACACTGCTATACCATGCTTCTCTGGTGAGAACTAATCAATTCTATCTGTTACCACATGAGGGGAAATTTGTCCCATGGCAATGGCAAAGGAAGCTACTCAGTGAGATAACACTGACCAATGATCTCTGGCCTAGTAATTTTAGCAGCAGAGATAAGATAGAACATGTCTTTTATTATTTCATTGGAATACCTTTATAACTAATTTTAAGCTGTGTTCATACTAAGCATAAACATACTTACAAATACTCAGCCCCAACTGCAGAAATCCTATATTTGTTTAGTTGATGAGCCTAGTTCAATATGCTATTTTCTTTTTGGTTCATCCCTCCCATATTTTTCTAAAATCAATTTACTGTTTTTCATCTGATGCCACCATGCTGTAGGACTAACCAGGGTTTGATTTAGAACATACCATTTATTAAGTTCTCATCTTATTGTTTATAAAGCAAATTCAGTTCATAGAATTTCTGAATTTGTTTTTATAATACATAATAAATTATTGAAGAGATTTTTTATTGGTAAATTCATGTATTCAAGAGGCTTGTTGAACAAAATGAACTTATCAGAGATCAACAAATATTTATGTAAAGGACAGCATAGTAAATGCTTTGTGGGTTACATGCTCTGTGTCACAACTACACAACTCTGTCATTGTAGTGCTAAAGGAGCCATAGACAATACAAAAATAAAAGTGCATGGCTGTGTTCCAATAAAACTTTATTTATAAAAAACAGGCAGTAGACAGATTTGGCCTAGGGGTCATAGCTTGTCCTATTTCTATTCCAGACAGAGGCTCTTAATTAACTACTTTATTTTGGCTCCAGTCTCCTATTCCTATATACAATAAAGTTAAAAGCAAGTAAGGGAGATGGGAAAGAAATGAAGGACAGTATGCATTTGTCTCTCTCATGTAGTGTAATCATAGCTGTTCACATATCGACACTTTCTAACTAATAGAGTTGTCATTAGTATAGACAAATATTGAAAAATAAACCAAACCTACATACTAATATGTAGCTCTATGGCAGTAGCTTTGGTGTTCTAGTTTCAGAAAATGGCAGTTATTAACTGGCAGTTAGATGAATATGTAAAGAAATGCACTGAGGGAAAACTGTGCCCAGTTGGTAAGTGGATGAGGTTTGGATATCACAGCAAGCCTCATGCTGCTCAAGTGAATACACTGAACCCAGCAAGGATCAGACGACAGTGTAGCTAAGCAAATCCTCCTCTTTTACTACTGGAAGAACAATTCATATCATGTGACTTACAACTCTGTCTCATTAACATTCTCTTACAATTCGACATGTATTGGATTTCACAGATTTGTCGGGAATGTGTTATAAGAATCTAGAGGTGAGTAAGGCATATAATGTTGCCCTGCAATATTACAAAACTCCATCCAGAGATGGGAAATACACTTCATCTTAAGTGCCACATTTAAATTGATAACTTGCAGGTTTGGCCTATAAATCACAAATTCCTCTGCTTTAGGAGTTGGCAGACTTCTATAAACAGCTAGACGGTAAACATTTTAGGCTTTGAGAACCATATGGTCTCTGTCATACCTACTCAACTCTGTCATTATAACACAAATGTAACCATAGTCATTGTGTAAACAAATGGGTATGGCCATGTTCCAATAAAATTTTATATAAAAACAAGGAAGTGGGGGGGGACAGATTAAGCCCCTGGCCTTAGTGTGCCAAATTCACCTCTACTCTTTCTACTTTTCCATCTGCAACTTAGATGCAAAAGACATAATCAAGGAATTAAAGGCCTTAATGAGTGGAAAAGATTCTGGACCTTCAGTCACTACCCAGAAGGCTGCCTATTGAACAGTGTATTGAAATTGTAAATGAGACAGAAATAAACGAACCTTGGTTTTAAGTTGCAGAATTTAGCTTACTCAATATAGAAGGTTTTTTACAAAAGGTGGAACATATATTTCAGTAAGAACATAAGTTTTCATTGCACTTGGCTAAATACCTAATAGTAAGATTACTGTATGGTGTGTAAATGATTAAATTTTTATAAGAAACTGCCAAACTGTTTTCCGAAGCGGCTGTATCATTTGCATTTTCATTATCAGTTCATCTGCATCCATGCCAGGACTTGGTATATGTATATATATGCCAGGATGTGCCAAAAGGAAAGGTTCTGTGATTTGGGCACTTAAGCCCTTTTCAGTGAAGCCATGAAACTAAACCGATTTGTACCACAGTTACAAAAATGTTGTTCATACGAAATTGTACAAACAACCATAATTCCTTATTCCTTTCTGCATCCACTCCCCTATGCATAGTAACTTTGCCACTATTTTTCCACCCCTTAAATCTGAGCTGGCTTTATGACTTGCTTTGATCAATAAAATGTAGCAGAAGTAACAGGCCAGTTTTGAGCCTGGTCCTCAAAAGATTTTGCATGCTTCCACTCTTGTTCTTGGAATCCTGTGACTACTGTATGAACAAGCCTAGGAGGATATGCAAATACATGAAGCACATTCAGTTTATCCTAGCTGAGGCCATTTTAGACCAGCCAGCCTCCATCCAGTTTGGCAGCTGATCACAGATGTGTGAATGACCCCAGTCAAAACCAAAAGAACTACCTAGCTTAGGCTGGACAAAAATGCCAAACCATAGAATCATGATTAAATAAGTGGGTGTTGTTTGAAGTCACTGAGTTTTGAGATGGTTCATTATGTAGCAATAGCTAATTGATATGCTGTTTCATCCCTAATCAATTTATATAATCCAAAATAAACTGTTTGCTGCTATGATTAAACAAAATTAATGTTATTACTGGCTCTTATTTCTGTAACTATTCAAATTTGTAACATAACAGGGTTTTCATTAAAAATAAAATGGTACTCATAAAAGCATGCAGATTGGCTTCTGTAAATAAGTTACACTCTTACTTCTGCCAGTAATAAGCTTTGTGATTTTAGAATCATTTACCTTTCATTTGCCTCAGAATCTTCATATATAAATGAGAATACTGGAGAAATCACAATTTAGGGAATGAAATGTATAATATTCATATACATGAATATACATTATATTTATGATATATATTATACACACATATATATGCACTTGTATATGTTTTCATGTGTGTTTTTATTTCTACATATATGTATTTTTAAAGACCTTAAAAGAACAAACTCTAAATGGAGATGAGTCAGAAAAGCCGTTAGTTCCCCCCAAATACGTAAAGTAGGTGCTTCGTATTTCTAAACCATCTAGGAAAGCCCAAATGTATGTGAGTCTATAATTAGTAGAGAAAGATAAAGAAATGAGGGTGGTAAAAATTTATACCAAATGTTCCTATATAACCAACTCTCTGAGTGATAAGGAAAGTCAGCTGACCAGAAAGTGGTTAATACACAAGTAGAACTTTGCAGATAATACAGTGAAAGCAAACCACAAGTATTGCTTGAATGAATCATAGAACTTTAGAGGTAGTAGGAACTGTAAAACTCAAATCCAATTTTCAAAGTTTCTTGACTTGACTCAGCTCATTTCAACAAAAATTATTGAAAATCTCTACTGTGAAGCATACTATGCATAGATTATGAAAATTCTATTCTGGAAAGATCAAATGACTTACACAAAGTCAACCAATTAGTAGTTGAGAATAGAAAACAAGTTTCCTGATTTCCATTTCAATACTGTTTCTATCATATGAGATAACTACACCAAATGGTGACAAAATGTCTAATTATCTGTGACAGGTTATAACTATATATTAGTTTTATATTAAACAAAAAATGAATTTTAGCATATTGCAAGAGAACCAGCTATGCAATGTAATCTTATTTTGAAAAGATATTTTTTAGAGGAAATAAGGTGAAGAAAGTCTCCCAATTTAACCAGAAGACCAATGTAATCAAACTCCTACATCTAGGCTGGATTTCTGCGATCCTATCTATGTAGAATCTAAATTGTCCTGCCAATCACAGTTAGGAACTGGGTTATAAGCTGCTGAAATCAATTCATGCCTCATCCACTTTGCTCCCTATCTTAAAAAGGATGCCTTCATCACTATAACAGGAGGAAGTTTTTCTCTTCTCTGGTATCTGCTCTCTTCATGTTACAAAACTCTCAATCATCCTGTGCCACAAATGTCTCTTAAAATTAACTATTCTCTCTGAGTTGTAATGGTCTCCCCTTTCCTCTTCTCTTTCTCAAGTATACTATACCATGTTATCCAGACCTCCTTTAAGAGATTATATTCCTATCTGGGGGAGGAGGAAGATGTTCAAGATGTCTTGGTTTTAGAAAATAATGGTGATAAAGAGATGGTGGTTGCTTTTTAATGTTTCTACTTGGGGAAAAAAAAATCTTGTAAGTCTAAGGGTATATGCCCTTAAACTATTTTCCTCACTGGTTCAGGAAATTCACAAGTGCAGGAATCAAACAATAGAGTTTCAGATTGACAAATACTCCAGATTGATAAAGCAGATATACAGTTATCCCTGGGTATGGGGGGAGTGGGGAGGGATTGGTTCCAGGACCCCTGTGGATACCAAAATCTATGAATGCTCAAGTCCCTTATATAAAATTGACATAGTATTTTCATCTTCACATAAACTTTAAATCATCTCTAGATTACTTATGATACCTAATACAATGTAAATGCTATGTAAATGGTTGCTGACAAGTGGCAAAGTCAAGTTTTGCTTTACAGAACTTTCTAGAATTTTTTTCCTAATATTTTCGATCTGCAGTTGGCAGAACCTACAAATACGGAGGGCCAATGATATTCACAAATTCTCAGCAGAATTAGAAAGCTTTATTATTTATTGATTTTTATTCCAACAATTAATTAAGCTGTATATATAATACCAGAGGAATGTTTTATTTAATCAACTCAGGAAAAGGTGAAATAAAAAAATTTAGGCAAATTAACTGTTGACAATGAATTATTGATAAATAATATTTCTAAAATGTTTTACAGTTTCTTAAAACCTTTCACAAATATTATCTCCTTTGATAAGGCCAGGCTGTGTTTCTGATCTCATTTTACATGAAGAAACCGGGGTTATCATAGATTTACTAAGGATTTAATAATTGGAGGATCCAATAAGGATCTAATAAGAAGTTTAGACATAAATATTTTGACTTTAATTCTAGGGTTGTTTCCATTGCCTCAGACTGCCTCATGTCAAGAAGCTCAAATGGCATATTTCAATTGGCCCCAAATCACATAAGACTAGGCAGAACAGCATTCACATATGTAATTACATAGTAAAACTAGATTTCATGAATGTGGCAAAATTGGGCGTTTGCTCACCTAAAATGTATGGAGGGTAGCAGAATCTCTTTGCAAGAGATGGTCAAATTCAGCTCAATGACAGACATACTTTAAGTTGTAGTATATATATATAGTAAATTGAAAATCAATTTGCAGCTTATTAGCCACTCTAAATCTAGCTATCCTAGGGTAGATTGTGCTTTAACTCAAAGCATTTTTTCTTTTCAATTAGTTACCTCTTTCCTTTTCATTCATAGAAAAGTGCTCCTTGAAATCAGAGATGTGTCTCTACCAAGTCTCTTTACCAATTACTACACCCTTTCCCTAAGGAACCCCTTTGAATTGTGAACATTCTTGGGTGGAATTTATGCCCACAAGCATTACATACTGCATATTTTCAAATTATATTACATTGACTTAAAAAAAAAACTCTAAAATGTGTAAGTCAATTTTTCATCTGAAAGTATTCTAGAAACACACTGTCTAGATGTAGCTTCAAAATGATATAGCTTTTAAAGAGATGTTCCTTGGAACACAAAATCTAGAGCCTTTTTTTGCTTCCATTTCTTAAATTTCTTTAAATATTTTGATAAGAATTATACCTGGACTTAAAAAATTAGGGTGCAGTTCTTTGGGGGGAAAACTCTTCTACACACTGTATAGGCATATAGATTTTACTTCTTCCTCCAAGGGGAGGAAAACTATTATATCAGAAAGATTTCAAAACTAAATCAATAATTAAGATTTATACAGAAAGTTAGTTACAAAAGGCTACTGTATGGGGGTATGTGTGTGTTTCTGAAAAGACTTATTAATGAGCATTGTGCTACTCATTTGAAATATTTTATTCCTAAATGAGATTTCCACAAGTCCAGAAAGAAATTTACAAGGAATAATTGGATTTTGTCCTAGCTTACCAAATAAGGAAGGAAACTGAGATTTGAATCAGTACAAATCAAAAGACACTTTGAAGCTTGCTATATGCCTATACTCACTCAATCATTATTTATTCATTCAACAAATATTTATTGGAAACCGATTACATGTTCAGCAATAAGATAGGTCTTGAGGGTAGACTGATGAATGAAGAAAGAAAATCACAAGACTTTTTCTTCAAAGAGCTTACATGTCTAATGTAATGGTGGATTCAGGAAGCTATATAACAAGATAAGAGGTTTATGGAAACCACATTAGAAGAGTTAAAGAAACCTGCTGAATGAGGAGAATTACTAAGGAGTAAGTAGGATTTCGGCATGCAAAAGAGTGAAAACAGCCAACAATAATAAAAACATGGAGGTTGAAATATGGCATTTAGGACAGGGCAGGTCATTGGACAGAAGATACTATGTAACTCTAGCTAGAGGAGGCAGAATTTGAGGGTATTGTCAGGAGTGTTGGGTGATGGAAATTAATATAAAGGGGAAGTGAGAGAAGGTAAGAAATTAAAGAGCTTCCCCTTACTAAGGAAGAATAAAACATAGGAGGAACTGAGCTTAAAAAGTGGGATAATTTAACTGAAAATTTCAGCATATAGTTTCAGAGTTAGAAAAAAAAAGAAAGAATTTCATTCTTTACTTGTAAGCATTTTACAAAGAAAAATAATTAGAACTATGAAAAATGACATTCAGAATAGTGGGTTATTCTTTAAAATCAAAGAAAGTGCCTCACCTATAAAAAATATTTCTGGAAATGAACAAAATGTTAGAAGATTTTTAGTTAGTATGTTCAATTGGATTAAAGAAGATATTTTATCTAAAAATATGGAGAAGATAACCATCAATAGAAAATCAGCTGAAATCCCCCCAAAATTGTTTAAATTTTAAAAAGTTAATTGCCAAATTATAAATCATTATGAAAGTTGCAGGGTAAATATTGAGAAAATCATATCAGTAAAATTAGAAGAGAAAAATAAAGTGCTCCTAGAAATCAGAGTAAATTAAAATTTTTAAAAACCCTTTTAAATTGAAGAACTCCACACTAAAAATCTGAAGAAGACGTACAAAACCAATACACAGTGTAAGCTTTCAAATCAATAAGAAAATGAGGACAAAATATAAGAAATGGCAATTTATAGAAGAGCAAGCAAACAGCTAACGAGGACATATAGAGATGATAAACTTTTGCACAGAAATGCAAAATAAAATGTAAATGATAACTTGCTTTACATACATCTCAGTGGTAAATATCTGAAAAGTAGATAATGTCAGTTTTTAGCAAACGTGAAAATGAAACTTTCATGAAATACTGGTAGATGTGTCAAATGGGACAATCATAATGATGAGAATTCTGGCAATGTTTTAGTAAAATGTAACACATGTAAACCAAGAACATTCTTGTGTATGTACAGCCAAGTAATTCTTCCACTCGTTTATAAAAGACACATAAGAATATGTCTTAGCAAGTTGTTCATGGTAGTGAGTAGGTGGTGTCCATCATTAAGGGAATGGATATATAATAGATAGATATTATGTAATATTATGCAGCAGGTATAAGAAATTAACAATATGAACTCCAGAAATTAAATATTTAAATAAAGAGTGTTAAGCAAAAATTTAAGAAATTATGAATTAAAAGATGACAGAAATCCAGAAGGAATCTAAATATACTAGAAATCAAAAACATAATTTTATTCCCTACCTAGATTGTAAAACAAAATAGATAAAGCAAAAATAATTATCAAAGAAAGAACATCAAGGAAAATATTTCTAAGCTGAAGAAAGACCTAAGTTGGTTAATCAGAAGAGCTTTATGAAAATAGATTAGACAAGATTGACTAGGTTATATTGCAAACAACTTCCAAAATTCAGTATCTTAACCCAACTAAAGTGACACTCTGGGGTGAAACTTCAGGGCAACTGGCCTGAGTAAAGTGGCTGAGCGATGCAGGCTGTTTCTATATTTAAGCTCTCTATCTCAACATGTATATCTACTGTTTCTGTGCTAGGGAAATAAAGCCCAGAAAAAAATCACAGACTAGCTCTTAAATGCACACATCTCTTCTGCTCTTGGCCCATTACCTAGACCTAGCCACATGGCCAATTACCAAGAATGCTCGGAAATAAAAGTTTCCATATGCTCAGGAAATGAGGAGAAACAGATAAATGGGTGAACACAGACAAAATATTTTATATGGTATGTAAATCTCTTTCATGTATATGCTATGCTATATTCAGGAGCATAGTTCAGACAAATCTGTAGTTTGAAAATTAGTGAATAAATGTTTGTACTAATTTATCCAAAATGCAGGTAATTATGTAGAAGAAAGAAAATACTTAAATTAGAAGTCTAGAGATTCTGAGCCTACTCTAGGTGAATATACTTATTCATTATATGATCTTTAGTAAATTTATTTATTTGGGTCACAATTTCATTATTCTGAATATGACAGCTGACAACAGTTAAAATGTTCTTAGTTTTTCCCCGTGTCATTCTTCTGAATATTTTGCATATATAGCTCACTTAATAATTACAACAACTTCTTGGGTTCTAGTAAATATCTTCATTTTACAGTTGAAGGCAGAGAAGTTAAGTAATTTGTCTGAAGTTACAGAGCTAGAAGAACAAGGATTAGAACCCTGTCAATCCAACGCCAAATCTCATGTTTTTAATCCTAGCTAGCATGAACCCTCTTTCTATCTGTGTCCTTCCTGTCCTATTTCATGTGCTCAACTGGAATATCAAATGAGTTTATAAAAACTCTTTATAAATTGCAAAGCCCTGTGCAAAAATACATGGTTCAAAATAATCAGCAAATAGTGTTTTCCAAATTCCTTAGCAGTCATTTCTCTGAGTCATAAAGAACAGTGAAGGCATGTTATCTTCTGCCACAACCTTCACATTTCATAGTTTTCCCATTATAGGTATAGATTACTCTCACCACAATCCTTTTAAACAATATAAGTTGATAAATCAAAGCATGAAAGGAACTGAGAGAATTATAAAAATATAATTTTATATGAGTTCCATATTTTTAAAATCTCTTCTACAATGTATAAAATGTTTATTTTTTAAAACCTGCAATATTAAGCTTGCAATTTAATGATATGAAAATATAAATGTTCCACACATAATTATATAATTTTTCTGTGTTTGAAAATGAACCAATTCTTTCCTGAGCTCATATATTTCTTATAATAGTTTGCTAAAGACAACCAATAATAGCCAACACAGGTTATGACATTCTGGATCTTCACAACAATTTCTCCTCAGTCTTTAGGTTCATTAAGTCACATGGCTGCTTCAAAATTATTGCAGGCAACAGTTTCCCCACAGCATGTCTAGGCTCTCCTGACTTCCACCATGCTTTCTTTCTTTTTTTTTATTGACAGCCACCCAACCACTAAGCCATGGTTACAAATTTTATATTTGTTATGCAACACCCTAATATTAAAATTTTCTGTCAGAATAATGTTATTTACTGTAATAAATGCATATGAAATGTCACTGGCTTGATACAATATAACTACACTTGTGCCCGTAACAATCTAGTGCAAGTGTTCCAAGTTCGTGGGTGGTCTGTTATAGTGTCAACTTGACACAGACAATGCCACATTTAATACGTGAGCTAAGGTTACTCTGCACATTGATCTCTGGCCAAGAAAGGAAAGAAGAAAGTGTTTGGAGAAGATGCATCCTTCTTCTTGGCTACCCTGGCCTAAGAGTGGCACACATCATTTTTTGTAGCATTCCCTTATCGAGAACAAAGCAGGCCCTAAATGTAAAGACTGTTGGGAAATATAATCATTTTCTAGGTAGACAACACTAAGCAATAACAGTCTATGATAGAAGGAAAAAAAATTATCATTGGACAACCAGCCATTTCTGCTACACAGAGACTATCACATGTTTAGCTCTCAATGACTGTCAGCTATTTTTGATTGGTTATTATTATGTTGCTTTTATTTAGTCTAACATTCACTTACACTTGCATCCCTGTTTCCCGGGGTCAACTTCCTTAACTCAGTAATGATTCCTTTACTTGTCATCGTGTTTGAATCACTTGGGAAACCTTAATGAATACCAATCTCTGGATCTAATCAGAGTCTCTGGGTTAAGAACCTAGAAACAGCATTTAGTAAAATGTTCCTTGGTGGTTCTACTTGGCTCCCAGAGTTAACGACCGCTGCCTAACATGTTGTGGGAAATCAGAACTTTTGCATTTATATACCTCCTGTGTGGATCTTTCAATCAATACTGTTGCCTCTAGTTCCTTCCTAGGCTGACATTCACTTTGCTGCTAAGTTTGTTGAAGCTCGCTTTGCTTCTTTGTTGGCACCAGCAGAAAAGTGGATGTGTGGTCCGCTAAAAAGAATTACAACTCTGGTAGTGTTATTATAAGGGTGCAGGTTTAATATGACACATGTTGGAATTGGTTCGGAACCCTGTAAGTTGTTTTGTACGATGTAAAGATTCTTTTGATGGCAGGACACAACACAGTGACACTCAGATAGACAAAAGGCCAAACGCTGTTCCTTACAGATCCAAATAAGAGAAGGCTGCTAGGTAGGGACAAACAGGAGGTTGTACTGAGGGACGAGGTAACAGAAAGCTGGAACTGTATAAATGGCAGTTTATATACAGCCATCAAGGTAGGGTTAACTAGGTTTTTCAGGTTCCCTGTAGATTGGCTAATTTGAATAATTCTGCAGGCTCCAGGGCTCAGAGGCTGTCCCCAGTTGTCTGGTACCCTATCGTAGGGGCAATTAGGACAGGGGCATAGTGTGCCCAGAGTGTGAGAGTCCCATAAAGGAAGTGGTTGGGGTGTGGATTTACAGCTGCTCAGGAAGAAGAACTGACTGGCCTCTAGCCAGAACCTCAAAACTAGGTCAAGACAGCTTTTCAAAAAAAAAAATCTGTATTAAAAATTGACCCCTTGATGTCTTAACATAAGTACTGAGCTTGCAATCATTTCAAGTATTTGAGTGGCCTGAAAAATAGAGGAGGCTTCCAGAGAGTATAAGATGTCCTCAGTTTAGGAAACATTTTATTATGAGAGAAAAAAGAGAAAAACAAATGGAAGGACAAGGAGTCCCTTATACACCAGCCCATAAGCAAATTCACCATTTATATGGCATTAACCAAGAAAACAAATCTGAAATTTCTAGAGTCTCTAACAGTGTCTTTAACTGGCAACATTTTTATGAAAATAATAACTTGTATTCCTTGATCAAGTTGAAGTTACAATGTTGGAGGGTATGAACTGATAGTTCAGTAAGGAGTAGTTAGAGGTTAGTGGTATTTTTTTTTCTGTAACCAAGGGGAAGGGGTAGCTGTGACAGTCATGGTCAGAGACACAGTGGGAGGTCACGGTAGAGGGCTGAGGGGCAGAATATGAGAGGATTCTAGAGAGTGAGAGATCCTCTTCCCAGAAGGTTAAGGGGTGAACCTGTGTGAGGCAGTTGCTCCTGGGGAAAGCAATAATCTCCAGTATTTTTTAGAGTGGCATAGACAACGGTACTCACTACAAGATGTTTCTTTAGGTATTGAAATGTAGGGGTGAACGTTTTGGAAGAGAACAAGATACATATGACATCATGGGCTAAGCAAACAATGAGCTCAAGAAATGTAATAGAATCGCTTATATTGAAGCAAGAAAAGTAATAAATGTCCCATGTATAATTTGTGAGTTCTTAGGAGAGGCAGCCCATGGGTATTGCTGGGGCAGTGGTACAAGTGTCTAGGATGAAGTCATCTCCAGTGCAAGGGGTAAAAGTCATCTCTGATGGTGATGCCTGGGCTACAGCAATGCCATCTGAGACAATGTTATCTCTAGTGGTAAGTTCCAGGGTCAGGGTGATATGGGACATGGGTACTCTTCCCAAGTGGATACCCACTCAGATTGATGTGGGTCATGTTTTTGTGGCTATATGGTATTATAACAAGGCTGAGCTACATTTGGAATTTGAAGGCAACATTGGGCCTGGGAGCTTGATTTACAAATATCTTCTAATTCAAGGGGTTTTGTGATTGCTTAGCCAGCAAAGGTGATATATCACTGCCATAATCTCTGACTCTGCCATCTGTGTCACTGCCATAACTGAACTAGACTACTGGAACCTGAGCAGCCCAATTAAAACTCTGGTTAAGTGTGGCTGAACCTAAAAACTGTCAACAATCCAGCATTTTGCCCATATAAGAGATGATGACGATTTTGCTGAAAATAGGTTTTGAGTCATATGGACTGATTTGAGTATATGTTGTTCATAGGGTATCAGGTTGTTTATTAAGTAAAATATCTGTGGCTAAGATTGGACCTCTAGCGTTAGCTTGTAGTCAGGCCCTCTAATTTAGCTAATTATTACAGGGCCTTTGTCTCTGTTGTCAGTTCAATTGGTGACAGGCAAGTTAGCAAGGTCTTTGGGCTGCAGAGCTTGCGTCAGCCACAATCGATGACATGTGGGCCTCAGCATTTACCATGCTTGGTTGAAACAAGAGTTTATTTGGAAGGTTTGGGCCTCCAGATCACAAACAAATGAAAGCGCCCAGACCAAGAGTAACAAGTCCAACCAGCTCACAGAATGTTGGGCAGCTGCATTTGACAGTCTTTTGTTGTCTGATGTTGGCTTTCCTTACCAGGGAGGAGCTGCCTGATTTCATCATTATGGGATATGGTATTGATTCCATTATTACTTCCAAATGTGACTTTAATTTACTAGGTAGAGTTTCCTATTTTTCTTCTTGGTAGTGCCTACTGTCTTTTGGAAAGGCCCTGGGCCACTAATTTTAGTTTCTTATAGGATATCAGAGGGAGAGTCTGAATTATCTGCGTCTTATAACCTGAATATTGAAGAAGTTTTTTTGGGGTGTTGGAGGTTCAGGATTCCCAGTTAAAACACTTATTGTAAGTTAAACTTGACCTTTAAGGATTCAAACTGGCCACATTATAAGGCCTAATTAATGAGTAGCTCTCCCACTGCTTTTCCATTTGACAGCAATTTTGCCTTGTCTTAAACCTGGAAAGAATGAAGGTGCCTCACACTGGGTTACTACAACTTTAATTCTGTGATTTCCATTAAGACCTCCATACCCAAGATAATATTAATGAATTTATGATCTCCATCAAATCAGCAATTGATCTTGCTATTACACATTTGGCTAATATGTTCTATTCAGTTTCTATTTCCACAGGCCATAGACCCCTTTAGGGAAGACT
Organism: Delphinapterus leucas; assembly: GCF_059928025.1. Taxonomy (NCBI): domain Eukaryota; kingdom Metazoa; phylum Chordata; class Mammalia; order Artiodactyla; family Monodontidae; genus Delphinapterus; species Delphinapterus leucas. The sequence goes on from NC_143139.1 coordinate 70,531,518, forward strand.
GAATGATTATAAACTTCTGGCAATGTACCATGGTCCTTCCTCAAGGGGATAAAGCCTTCCATTCATTCAGAGTCCTGGGTCTGTAAGGTGGCTCAAGTCTGGGAATTAATTAAGGGGCCACTATTCTTTGCTTTTATGATTCAGGTTAGACTTTTGTTCACTTGACCTAGAACTTTTCTGCTTATACCGATTAAGTAAAAATTTAGTAAGATTCCTATCTCCCTTCAAAGAACATCATGATTAACTAGCCAACACTACAGGTCTGCACAGGTCAGACTGTTCTGATTGCTGCTTAGACACTGCTCTTCATTATGGTAAATATTCCCATCTTGCCTTTGGTGGTTAAGTGTACCACTGGGCCCCTGCCATTCTGGGGTCCAATTATTACTACTGCATTTAGGTTTCCCAATTCAGTAATTGCAGTTCCCACTGTAAGGTTGGGCCCTGAACAATCACAGAGCTCTTCACAGATGCTGGGGCTACTCTCACAGATTTATTTGTCGCAGTGTTGGTGAAAGGTATGTCTTCTGGACACTCCCAGTGTGGGTGAGTGGATCTTAAATAATAAATTCACTCTAACATTTCAATCTCCCTAAGCTTTTGAATTCCTTCATCTACATTAAACCAAAGCAGCTCTAGCATTTCCAGCACTCACTCTGAGCCACCTTTTGGTCTGTGTCTCAGCTAACCAACCAAACAAACTCCTAGAGCTCTTTCTAACTCCATGAGCCATAACATTAAATGCAGAACCTCTACTTTGTGAACCCATATCAATAAATTTAGCCTGATCTAACTTTATGGCTCTTCCACCATTATCCTTCATTTTTAGTATTCACTCCTACACACGTGTGATACTATGGACTAAGTATTTGTATATTCTTCCCTAAGTCATATGCTGAAGTTCTAACTCCCAAAGTGATAGTATTTGAAGATGGGGCATTTGAGAAGTAATCAGTGTTAGATTAGGTCATGAGGGTAGGTGTTTCATGATGGAATTAGTGGTCTTCTAAGAAGACAAAGCTTTCTCTCTCTCCCTCTCTCTCTCTCTCAATGCCCACCACCCCCTTCCATGTGACCACACTGAGTAAAGACCATCTGAAGACATAGCCAAAAGGGGGGCCATCTGCAAGCTAGGAAGAGAGGCTTTACCAGAACATAAGCTAGCACCTTGATCCCCAATTTCTTGCCTCCAGAAATATGAGAACATAAATTTCAGTTATTAAGCCACCCTGTCTGTGGTATTTTGTTATGGCAGCCCAAGCAAGCTAAGATATGCATAAACATGGTTAGTATAAATACATATATATTTTCCTCTCTCAGATGAGAAACAATTCAGCAGCAATGAGTACACCTAGTCTCTAGATTTCAGTTTCTAATATTATTCTCCAATAACAGTAACCAGGGATCCTTGGAGATATGGCCGATTCTAAGACTAGGGAAGAATATAATAAAAAACGAGTCTGGAGCAACTTGTATTGCCAGAAAGTATTAATAAGCACTTATTGATAAGCACTCAAAAAACAAAGACACACACACAAAAAAACAAAATAAGGAAGTATTCAAAAACAAACAAATAACTGTTGTATCCTGGAACCAAAAAAAAGACATTAGGTGAAAACTAAGAAAATCTAAATAAACTATGGATGTTAATTAATAATGTGTCAGTATTGGTTTATTGATTGTAATGATATATAATGTTAATAAAAAATGTTAATAAACCTTGGTATGTGGTATATGGCAACTATGTACTATATTCTTAATATTTCTGTAAACCTAAAATGGTTCTAAAAAACAAAGTGTATTAAAATATATATATATTAAGTCAAGTGTTTTTTATTTGCATGTGGGTTTTTTCACTTATTTCAAAAGTAAAGTTCTTTTCTTCATATTATACATTCTTTGATATTTCCATCAATAACAAAAGTTCGCAAAGTATTATCCTTAATCCAGGAGCAGCAGAATCATTGAGAATTTATTAGAAATGCAAATTCCTGAATCCCATTTCAGATATACTGGATCACAAACTCTGAAGTTGAAACAATTTGTATTTAACAAGCCCCACAGGCTATTCAAATACATACTAAAATTTGAGAACCATTATCCTATAATGCTAGATATATACTCTTAAGGATAAAAATAACCTGAAAAAGTACCATAATTAAATAGGGATTCAAACATTTTAGAAATAAACACTCAAAGATAAAATAAATATTCATTAGGAGACCAATATGTTAGTCATCGACAAACATTAAATTAATTAATCTGGGACAACATTAAACACACCAACTTGCGAATTATAGGGGTCCCAGAAGAAGAAGAGAAAAAGAAAGGGTCAGAGAAAATATTTAAAGAGATCATAGTTGAAAACTTCCCTAACATGGGAAAGGAAATAGTCAACCAAGTCCAGGAGGCACAGAGTGTACCATACAGGATAAACCCAAAGAGAAACATGCTGAGACACATATTAATCAAACCATCAAAAATTAAATGCAAAGTAAAAATATTAAAAGCAGCAAGGGAAAAGCAACAAATAACATACACGGGAATCCCCATAAGGTTAACAGCTGATCGTTAAGCAGAAACTCTGCAGGCCAGAAGGGAGTGGCAGGACATATTTAAAGTGATGAAAGGGAAAAATGTACAACCAAGATTACTCTACCTAGCAAGGATCTCATTCAGATCCAACGGAGAAATTAAAATCTTTACAGACAAGCAAAAGCTAAGAGAATTCAGCACCACCATACCAGCTTTACGACAAATTCTAAAGGAACTCCTCCAGGCAGGAAACACAAGAAAAGGAAAAGACCTACAAAAACAAACTCAAAACAATTAAGAAAATGGTCAAAGTAACATACAAATAGATAATCACCTTAAATGTAAATGGATTAAATGCTCCAACCAAAAGACATAGACTGGATGAATGGATACAAAAACAAGACCCATATATATGCTGTCTACAAGAGACCTACTTCAGACCCAGGGACACATACAGACTGAAAGTGAGGGGATGGAAAGAGATATTCCATGCAAATGGAAATCAAAGAAAGCTGGAGTAGCAATTCTCATATCAGACAAAATAGACTTTAAAATAAAGACTATTACAAGAGACAAAGAAGGATGCTACAAAATGATCAAGGGATCAATCCAAGAAGAAAATACAACAAGTGTAAAGATTTACACACCCTTGGGCTTCCCTGGTGGCGCGGTGGTTGAGAGCCCGCCTGCCGATGCAGGGGACACGGGTTCGTGCCCCAATCTGGGATGATCCCAGCAGCTGGGCCCGTGAGCCATGGCCACTAAGCCTGCGTGTCCGGAGCCTGTGCTCCACAACGGGAGAGGCCACAGCAGTGAGAGGCCCGCGTACCGCAAAAAAACAAACAAACAAAAAAAAACAGACTTACACACCCAACATAGGAGCACCTCAATACATAAGGCAAATGCTAACAGCCATAAAAAGGGAAATCGACAGTAACACAACCACAGTAGGGGACTTTAACACCCTACTTTCACCAATGGACAGATCAACCGAAATGAAAATAAATAAGGAAATACAAGCTTTAAAAGATACATGAAACAACATGGACTTAATTGATATCTATAGGACATTCCATACAAAAACAACAGAATACACTTTCTTCTCAAGTTCTCAAGGAACATTCCCCATGATAGAACACAAATCAAGCCTTGGTAAATTTAACAAAATTGAAAGCATATCAAGTATCTTTTCCAACCACAATGCTGTGAGTCTAGATATCAATTACAGGAAAAAACCTGCAAAAAATACAAACACATGGAGGCTAAACAATACACTACGATATAACTAAGAAATCACTGAAGAAATCAAAGAGGAATTCAAAAAATACCTAGAAACAAATGACAATGAAAACACCATGACCCAAAACCTATGGGATTCAGCAAGAGCAGTTCTAAGAGGGAAGTTTACAGCAATACAATCCTACCTCAAGAAAAAAGAAAAATCTCAAATAAACAACCTAACCCTACACCTAAAGCAATCAGAGAAATAAGAACAAAAAACCACAAAGTTAGCAGAAGTAAAGAAATCATAAAGATCAGACCAGAAATAAATGAAAAAGAAATGAAGGAAACAATAGCAAAGATCAATAAAACTAAAAGCTGTTTCTTTGAGAAGATAAACAAAATTGATAAACCATTAGCCAGACTCATCAAGAAAAAAAGGGAGATGACTCATGTCAACAGAATTAGAAATTAAAAAGGAGAAGTAACAACTGACACTGCAGAAATCAAAGGATCATGACAGATGACTACAAGCAACTATATGCCAATAAAATGGACAACCTGGAAGAAATGGACAAATTCTGAGAAAAGCACAACCTTGCAAGACTGAACCAGGAAGAAAGAGAAAATATAAACAGACCAATCACAAGCACTGAAATGGAAACTGTTATTAAAATCTTCCAACAAACAAAAGCCCAGGACCAGGTGACTTCACAGCTGAATTCTATCAAACACTAAGAGAAGAGCTAACACATATCCTTTTCAAACTCTTCCAAAACTAAGCACAGAGAGGAACACTCCCAAACTCTGTCTACCAGGCCACCATCACCCTGATACCAAAACAAAGATGTCACAAAAAAAGAAAACTACAGGCCAATGTCACTGATGAACATAGATGCAAAAATCCTCAACAAAATACTAGCAAACAGGAACCAACAGCACATTAAAAGGATCATACACCATGACCAGTGGGGTTTATCCCAGGAATTCAAGGATTCTTCAGTACATGCAAATCAATCAATGGGATATACCATATTAACAAACTGAAGGATAAAAAACCATATGATAATCTCAATAGATGCAGAAAAAGCTTTCAACAAAATTCAACACCCATTTATGATAAAAACTCTCCAAAAAGTAGGCATAGAGGGAACCTACCTCAACATAATAAAGGCCATACATGACAAACTCACTGCCAACATCATTCTCAGTGGTGAAAAACTGATACCATTTCCTCTAAGATCAGGGACAAGACAAGGCTGCCCACTCTCACCACTATTATTCAACATAGTTTTGGAAGTTTTAGCCACAGCAATCAGAGAAGAAAAAGAAATAAACGGAATCCAAATCAGAAAAGAAGAAGTAAAGCTGTCACTGTTTGCAGATGACATGATACTATACATAGAGAATCCTAAAGATGCTACCAGAAAATTACTAGAGCTAATCGATGCATTTGGTAAAGTAGCAGGATACAAAAGTAATGCACAGAAATCTTTTGCATTCCTATACACTAATGATGAAAAATCTGAAAGAGAAATTAAGGAAACACTCCTATTTACAACTGCAGCAAAATGAATAAAATACCTAGAATAAACCTACCTAAGGAGACAAAAGACCTGTCTACAAACTATAGGACACTGATGAAAGAAATTAAAGATGATACAAACAGATGGAGAGATATACTACGTGCTTGGATTGGTAGAATCAACATTATGAAAATGACTATACTACCCAAGGCAATCTACAGAGTCAATGCAATCCCTATCAAGCTACCACTGGCATTTTTCACAGAACTAGAACAAAAAATTTCACAATTTGTATGGAAACACAAAAGACCCCGAATAGCCAAAGCAATCTTGAGAAAGAAAAATGAAGCTGGAGGAATCAGGCTCCCTGACTTCAGTCTATACTACAAAGCTACAGTAATCAAGACAGTATGGTACTGGCACAAAAACAGAAATATAGATCAATGGAACAGGACAGAAAGCCCAGAGATAAACCCACACACATATGGTCACCTTATCTTTGATAAAGGAGGCAAGCATATACAATGCAGAAAAGACAGCCTCTTCAATAAGTGGTGCTGGGAAAACTGGACAGCTACATGTAAAAGAATGAAATAAGAACACTTCATAACACCATACACAAAAATAAATTCAATAAGGGTTAAAGACCTAAATGTAAGGTCAGACACTATAAAACTCTTAGAGGAAAACATAGGCAGACAGTCTATGACATAAATCACAGCAAGATCCTTTTTGACCCACCTCCAAGAGAAATGGAAATGAAAACAAAAATAAACAAATGGGACCTAATGAAATTTAAAAGCTTTTGCACAGCAAAGGAAACCATAAACAAGACGAAAAGACAACCCTCAGAATGGGAGAAAATATTTGCAAATGAAGCAACTGACAACGGATTAATCAAAATACACAAGCAGCTTATGCAGCTCAATATCAAAAAGTAAGTCAGAAAGAGAAAAACAAATACCGTATGCTAACATATATATGGAATCCAAAAAAAGAACAAAAATGGTTCTGATGAACCTAGGAGTGGGACAGGAATAAAGATACAGATGTACAGAATGGACTTGAGGACACGGGGAGCAGGAAGTGTTAGCTGGGACGAAGTAAGAGAGTAGCATTGGCATATATACACTACCAAATGTAAAGCAGCTAGTGGGAAGCAGTGGCACAGCACAGGGAGATCAGCTCAGTGCTTTGCAACCACGTAGAGGGGTTGGATAGGGAGGGTGGGAGGGAATGCAAGAGGGAGGTGATATGGGAATATACGTATCCATATAGCTGATTCACTTTGTTATACAGCAGAAACTAGCACAACACTGTAAAGCAATTATACTCCAATAAAGGTGTTTAAAAAAAAAATGACAAACCAGATTTCAAATCTTGGCTCAGTCACATTTTTGCTCTGTGATTTTGTTATTTAAATCACTGAGTCTCAATTTCCTCACCTTTGAAATAAGGCTGATAATATTTGCTTATTCCACACCTTTCTTATGAATATTAAGTTTATGCGTGGAGAAGCATTTTAAACATTAAAGAGGACCCAAAAAGGATGTTATATTTTGACTCCCTTAGCAGTTCGTATTATTATTAGGTTAATGGGTCTCTGCTGTCAAGGATACATGTCTCAGTTTCTTTACAAATATGAAGACTCATGAAATGTAAACAAAGGGTAAAAAAAAATAGGGGAAAGATGAGCACATATTAGATTCATTTCAGTTCTATTTCTTATTTCTTTTTAGGTAGTAGGAAAATGCAATTAGATAACATAGCTTGACATTACAGAGGTCCAGGTGCATGGATAATCCAAAAATCTGAAATGAGACAACAAATTAAGCTGCTTCTGTGTAATCTAGGAAAAGAAGACATATTGATCTGTCACATAGGTTTTAAATATTTTAAAGTCAATTTAGATATAGATTTAATTCATTTCTCACAGTATTAAAGCCAGGGTAATTGTTAGTAATGCAGAAACTGAGGAGGGGTGTAAGTAAATTGAGTAATTACAAGGCAATCACCTTAATTAACACAAAACACTCAACAGCAGAGATTAGAATTGATCCTATGAAAATTAATTTGGATGACTTACAGGAGATTCATGGTCAAGGGCCAGTGCATAATACAAGCTAGTATTCTTGCCTCATGAATGTAAATTTAAGCATGTAAATCCTACTGTGACTCTAATATGTTTGATGCAGTTGTTCAATAAAATGAGCTTTAGAGCTATTATCTTAGCTTTTGAAATCATTCATTTTTAAGAAAATAATGACTTTAACTTGTAATTTAACAGAGATAGGTCATAGTTTACTTCAAAGATAAACTGTCAGAATGTTGTAGAAATAATCTGTCTACCATGACCACTGCAAAACATACATGATAGGTGCAGCAGACAGGGTTCTGTCAGGGAGGCAGGACCAGTAGATGTGATGTAGAGTAAGTAATTTATTATAAAGATTAAACCTCACCCAATTTGTGGGAGCTGGTGGAGAACTCTACAGTCATGGGACACATGAATTTTATCCAGAACTTTAGCTTCACCTTTAAGCTATGCACAACTTGGCACTCACCGAAAGAGGTAATTGAGCTATAAAAAACGAAGTAATCTTTATAATACTATATAATCAATCAAGAATTGACAACATGCTCCTCTCTATTAAAGAGAAAGCTATCAGAGGAATAAACTGCTATTTACTTTACAGCTAAAATTAAGGACATAAAGGGGTTAAATATTCCCTAAGAAAAATAACTTTTTATAAAATCATCATCTTTAATCATGCCTAAGAATTACAATTAGAAAAAAGATTATCATTTTCTGGCATGTCTGATGATGGTTTAGTCATTAATTATCCCCAACTTCCTTTGTGTAAAGCATAATGGGATAAAATATTTGAAGATTTCTATTTATACCATTATCATTAACCTTTGTCTTCAGGGTATACTCCTCCTAACTTTGAATACAACAGTGAAAACATTAATGAATATTCATATGAGCCCTTGTCTTTTACAATTGTTATTTTAACACTTGTCTTTTCCTTATGGACTTACACTTGTTTCTGTGTTTCAAAACTTCTGTTGTACTTTTCAATCATTCCAGAGAGAAAAGTTACAATATTTTTTGATCACTATTAGGTACTACAACTGTGCTAGGAATTTTATTCAATTTCATTTAATCCTACAAGAAAAATGAAATACAAAAATATATTCACACTCATGACTCCCTAGTTCGTTATGCTGTCTATGATCAAGAAGTCTACAGTTTTGCCCATAATCTGTAATTGCATCAGCAATTCTACAGCATAAAAACCAAAGAAAGAACAAAATTATGCAATCAGGAACTCTGTAATAGAACTGGGAAGATTATAGAAATGAAAGTGCTGGACCATGTCTGCTGAATGTTCTTTATATAGTGCAGCATAGTACTTTGCATATTTTGTATTTAATGAGAACAATTTTATGACAATAATGACAAACAAGAAAGAGTACTTGCAAAAAAAAAAAAAAAAATCCTACCACACAAATAGAAAGAGGCAGCTTTCCACAGATCCTAATACCTGAGAGGGAAGGGAGCCTACTATATATTCTGGGAAATCTAACATCATCTCAAGCTACTTTGAACTGGATAAGATATAAAAAAGCCCAGAAATTGTGTGTTGGCTGACTATTCATCTAGCTTTGTTAATAATATAATTGACTGATTTTGCCAATACAAGAATCCCATGTCTTTGTAAACAGTGTTATGTTCCTTTGAATTTTTATGTCCTCTTTCAATCTGCCTTTCCAGAACCATAAAATCAATAACCTAGTATTGCATAATGTAATATTAAAACATTGTGCAAAAAGCTTTTTTGAATAATAACACTCTGATGTTAAATCACATTAATCCATACATTCACACAACAACTGCCTTCTCCAATATCACATTCCACAAAGTTATGGAGGGCTATGGAGTTAAACAACTTTTGCTGAATAGAAATTTATTCAAAGATGAGAATATTACCTTTCTGTAACTCATTTACACAGAGGATATACTGTCACTGGACCACTGGGCAAGATATTTCTTTAAATTTTCTTTATTTTGAGGTAACTTTTAAATATTTTTGGGTTATCAGCCCAAATTAGAGTGCCAACCCATATCTCATTGTGAAAAAAAATTTTTTTATTTCCTATTTTAAAAGTAGGGGCTTACAGATAAATTTTTTCTTGTGGTTTCAGTTATGGCATATTTTTTATTTATATGTTAGCAAGATACAAAAATCAATTGTAAACTATTGTTTATGCTAAACTTTAAGGAGGACAATTTGTTTAGAGGATGGTACATTTTTGATGTTGAAAAACTGTACAAAATGGTCAGTGTGTTCTTGAAATATTCAAAACTGCTTGCAGTTCATGCGAATGTTTAAATAGGGGTTTAAGAAGATTTGTCCAATGGGTTTTTATTAAAGTTGAGCACCTCTAAAAATGGTGTCATCATTTGTGTGGTATTCAATAACATTTTATGTATCAGAGTAAGAATGTGAGTTTTACATGGGCAGGAACAAAAACATATAAGAATACACAATCAATAAACTTTTGAAACCCTTACTTTAACTCAAGAAATGTGAAAGAGCTAAACTTTAAGGTCGTTTCTAATTTTAAACTTGCATGATTCTATGAAAAACTTGATGATTTTGTAAATACTAATTTACTGAAAAATTCTGTAATGAGCACTTATACAATGTTGGAAACTATGGTTATATACATGAAAGTTAAATAATATCTATGACTCTGTGGTAGGCAGAAAATAGCCTCCCAAAGAGATCCAAGTCCAATCTTCAGAATTTATGAATATATTATGTGATATTACAAAGGGAAATTAAGGTGACAGATGTAATTAAAGTTGCTAATGAGCTTATTTTAAAATAGGGAGACCTTCCTGGATTATCCAGGTGGGTTAAGTATAGCCACAAGAGTCCTTAAATCTGGAAGACAGAGGCAGAAAAATCAGTGTCAGAGTGATATGATGTGAGAAAAACTAACCAGCCCTTGAAGGCTTTGAAGATGAATGATGCCCATGAATCAAAGATATGGGCAGCCTCTAGAAGCTGCAGAAAGCCAGGAAACAGATTCTCCCCTAGAGCCTCAAGAAAGGAATACAGCCTCACCAACACCTTAATTTTGGCCCATTGTGACCCATTTCAAACTTCTGACCTCTAAACTATGAGAATAAATTCATATTATTTTAAGCCACTAAATTTATGGTAATTTGTTACAGCAGCGATAGAAAACAAATACAGACTCTATGACATAAATATGCATTAATAAGGGTAATCAGAGCCTACAATGGGATTACAAAGCAGAAAGCTGAATTCAATACATGGTAGTGATGGGAGAGGTCAAGAAAATGTTTCCCTAAAGAGTGATAGATACTATAGCTGAGTTTTAAGGAATGAGTAGAATTTGGTGAAAAGTAAACATGGGAGAAATTTATTCTAAGCAGAGAGACCACCATATGTAAAAGTTCACAGAAACAAGAAACCATGGGCTGTTTGTACGTCACTAAAGCAGATGGGGAAATACAGAGATGAATGCATGGTTTGCCTTGTGTGTTAAACTGCGATGGTTGCATTTTTCCTGCAGGCAGAGTAGAACCAGGAAGAATGGAGAGAAGAGGATGAGTTCAGAAAGTTTGTAAGAGGTATGATGAATAATTGATTTTAATTTAAAGGTTCTAATTAAGTTTCCATAACTTTTGCAGTAGTGTTCTGGTAATTCAGCTCTAATAAACAAACAAAAAAGGGCTTCCCTGGCGGTGCAGTGGTTGAGAGTCCACCTGCCGATGCAGGGGACATGGGTTCGTGCCCCGGTCCGGGAAGATCCCACATGCCGCGGAGCGGCTAGGCCCGTGAGCCATGGCCGCTGAGCCTGTGCGTCCAGAGCCTGTGCTCCGCAACAGGAGAGGCCACAACAGTGAGAGGCCCACATACCAAAACAAACAAGCAAACAAAAAACTCTGAGGATGTGTAGCATCTGTAATTTTTGCTTCTTTCTTCTATTGCAGATTTTTTTTCTTGTATACTATAATTGTCCCCAACATAGATATCTCATCTAAATAATTTAAGCTAACTCCTTTCACTGATATCACCTTAGGTGGTTTTCATTCTTTACAATTTTCCAATCATTGAATATTTCCCCACACAGTGGGGCTTCCAATGATTAGGCTTTTTTTTTTCTCTGTAAATATCCTCTCTATCACAACCAGCATACAAATGTATTTGTTTTAAAGAGAAATAACATTTAAAATCTCATATAACCATAATATCCTGGCATTAGTGTAGCTTGGGCACAATAAAAAATATTATCCTTAATTTATTCTAGAGGAGAAATTTTTAAAATATAACAAGCTGTAAAATAGTTCATGTTTTTTAGAAAACAAAGCTTGGAGTGAAGAGGTCAATAAGGAAATATCAAAATAATTACTTCACTCAGTGAACATTAGACATTTACTATTTATCAGGGATTGTATAAATGCTGGGAATTCAGAGATGGAAAAGACACAATAATCCCTATTCTCAAGAGACTCACAACTAAGAAAAGGAAAAACATATTTTAAACATATAATTGCCCAAGGATTTATTTCAGCCCATAAATTCTTCAATTTATACTTTGCAGAAGAAATTAAAATTGTAGAAAGCCTAAAGACAACTTCAGTTAAATGTGGAAAATTCAAAATTTGCGATGTTTACACAGTTTAAAAAAAATCCTATTTTGTATTCATATTACCCTTTTCTTCCATCTCCTTTGTAATGTTGTTAGTTGTTTGTATTACACTGACAACATATATTTCTTCTGTGGGAAACAGAATATTCCTGCAATGTCAACAGTGTATTTGTGAGCTCTGAAAAGTGCATCAGTGCTTCATCCAAATGAGCCATAGGCCACAAAAATTATAGCTAATTAGATGCATTTTAATTCCTTTTTCAATATTCCTAAGCATTACCAGCAACTTTTGTCATGACACTTTAGGATCTCTTTGAAAGGAATAAAGAAATATATTCTGCTTCTGTCTCATAACTATTAATTATTAGACTAGTTCTCTGTAATTCAGTTAAGAATTTTATCCCATATTAACAAATTTCTCATCATTTATTTAGAAATAAGATACATATCAAAATGATATTTTCAAAATGTGTTTTCTCCTTTACTGAAGTATAATTGATTTACAATATTATATTAGTTTCAGGTGTATCACATCGTGAGTCAATATTTTCATAATGAAATGATCACCGTAAGTCTAGTTACCATCTGTCACCATACAAAGTTATAACAATATTATTGACTATATTCCTTATGCTGTGCATAATATCCTCATGACATTTATTTTATAACTAGAAGTTTGTACCTGTTAACCTCCTTCACCTTAATCACTTATCCCCCTACCCCATTCCCCTCTGGCAATCACCAAATTGTTCCCTGTATCTATAAGTCTGTTTCTGTTTTGTCACGTTTGTTTTGTTTTTTAGATTCCACATATAAGTGGAATCATACAGTGCTTGTCTTTATCTGTCTGACTTATTTCACTTATTATAATATCCACTGGGTCCATCCATGTTGTTGCAAATGGCAAAATTTCATCCTTTTTTATGGTTGAGTAATGTTACATATATATTCATTCTTCTTTATCCACTCCTGTACTGATGAATACTTAGGTTGCTTCCATGTCTTAGATGTTATAAATAATTCTGAAATGGAACACTGGGGTGTATGTATCCTTTCAAATTAGTGTTTTTGTTTTCTTTAGATAAATATCCAGAAGTGAATTTCTGGGTCATATGGTAGCCCTATTTTTAATTTTTTGAGGAACCTCCATACTGTTTCCATAGTGGTTGTACCAATTTACATTTCCACCAACAGTACAATGTGTTTTTTTTTTAATTAGGGAAAATACACACACACAAAAGACACCTACTGTGTCAATTTTCCATTCTGACCATTAAGGACATATTGAGGGAAGCTATGCCAAGGAGGTTGAGAAAATAAAAATATTCTCTTTTGCTAGCTTTTTGCCAGCATTTATTGAGCACCTACTGTATGTGTGTTCTGTATTATGTTAAGCGCTAGGAGAAGGAGAATAAGAAGATAGGAGGTAATATTTGCTGAGTAAACAAATGAAATTATAGATCCTACTCTCAAGAACAGGACCACAGGACACACAGGATATGCACAAAAAACAATAATATGGAACCTCATAAAAATTGAGTCAAAAAAGGTACAAAAAGTAATATGGACCATCAAAAGAATAAAATGACTTTTCCCTGAGAGGGGCCAACATTTCAGCATACTCTTGTGTAGAACCAGTCACACTAGAATCCTCAAATTTGAGAATGAACTCAAATATCAATATAAAGAAATCCTTAAGATTCACTAAGTAACTAGAATTTTTTTTTAATTCCTGAAATTTCGCTTGATGGCAAGATTATAATAATATCAGTCACAACCCCCAACTACATGCTGAAAGCAAACTTAAAATGAATCCTAGAACCAGACTTTCTAAGCAAAGATAAGAAGAAGATAGGGGAAGTTAAGAAGCATCAAACAGAAAAAAAGGACAAAATGTGTGAGCAGAAACCCAAGTATTTGCAGATTTAATGTGTCATGACAGCAACTCAGCTGATGAAGAATTAGAAAATATAAATGGAACTGTGATGCCAGAGTAAAAGGTAGGTCCTTAATCAGAAGACAATGATAGATGGAACAGGATCCTGGTTACAGGCAGCTCAGCTATTATGGCCAGAGAGGGATTAACCACAAATTTGGTGTGATGCTTTGTTATCCAAAGATTTGATTGGTGTCAGATCCATACATGAAGCTTAACACATGGGCAGAGATTCCACAACAGGGCAAGAATCCAGGAAGATTAAGAAGCTAATATATCTTCTAATGTTTATACTCTGATTTAGAAGTCAAAATTCTCTACCTATTTTCAACAGCTGCATCAACATATTCCAAGTATAAATTTTCCTATATATTAGGTTTAATAAGTGCTATTAAAATGCATATTCTAAATCATATTCTTTCATTAAAATAGGCTCTTATTAGATTTAGAATTATTATTTAGGTCATGACATTAGTTTCTATACTTCCTTGTTCTAGGAGTACTATAAATGCAATTTTCTGGGATATATCAAGCTGTGTAACTCAGGCAGAATGTTTCACTATAGCCCAGGATAGAAATGTGAGTTCTTTCATAGCAGTCAACCTAGTTATCTTTTATTTTTTTTTCTTCCCATCAAGAGGACACATTCATACCTTTAAAAAGAGCTTATTAAACTAGACTTCTTACATTTACATATTTCAGTAATACTGTACATACCGTGAAAAAACCAACAGTATTACTGTAGCTCCTGTTATAACTATTAACTTTTTTACAAGCAAAACTGTCAAAAAATACTTCATTTAGGGTGAAAAGCTTTGACCCTGTTGTTTCTTAGTAGGCAACTTTATTTTGTGGCAGCTAACATTTGTGCTGCAGTCAGTCAACAAGTACTTACTGTCCACCCTTGGGTCAAATTCACCTGTATAATGGGGCAGCAAAGAGAGCATAAATAAATGGAATTGAAGAGAACCTTCAAACCTCACTAAATCATGAGCATCAGAATATTTTCCCAATCAAATATTGGACAGATTTGATTATTTGAGTATCTCTATTTTCCCACAAGATTCTAAAAATAGGTGGCCCAATACAGACAATGGCATATGGAGTAGGGTACAAATATATTATCATCTTGGAAATTGGTCTATTTTCAGTATTTAGAATAAGATAATATATTGGCAAATAAAGCCATAAAATTATGTACTTACTGTTCTAACATAATAGCTCACATAATAAATCAGATCAGAGACAAGGAAATGTTCTCCTCACAAAATCAGCTCCCAGCATTTGTCATCAATCTGACTAAATTTAACTAAGGAAAGAATATGTCAATCAGAAGAACAGGGCAGTAGGCATCTGGTCAGCACTGGAAGTTTAGAAAAAAAAGTCACTGTGGAAATACCATCTTTGCCCTTTCAAATAGCATCTAGAGAAATTAAGACAACAGACTAAATATTCTGATCCCAGTAGCCAGCCAACAATTCTGTGAAACTAGCTAAATTGAATGTTATTAAATACGAACATCATTTCTGACTCCCTTTTTTGCTGATGTGTGATATTTGTGGTAGCTCTGCATGTTTTGAATACTCATCCTGTGTTTGTTTATTCCTGTAATTCCCCACATTTTTATATTCTTATAATGTTGGAATTTCCAGTGTTCTGAGTCATGGTTCCTTATTGTAAAAGTCAAAATTCAGATTCCCAGACTCCTGGATTCAACTCTGATTTGTAAAGAATTCAGAAGTCATTATTTCATTCCTTACAACAAGACAAAGCTGAACAAACTGAAAATCAATGACTCTTTTTAGACTACTAGAGTATATGTGCTGCAGGGTAAACCGTCACACCAAAATCTGGAGTGGAGACAGGTGAAATCGGTGAGACAGAACCAAGATCAGTTAACCTGGAACAAAATCCACTGGAGCCATAAACTGGTAGAAATATTTAACAGTAATTTTGATGAATTGTCAGAAACTGGATATAGGCTAGAGTAACAATGAAAATCTCCTGGAGACTACACTTAGTGGAGGTATCCCATTCATAGGACTTACCTCCAGAAAGTCCACTTCTCAATGTGAAGATCTAAGTAAGATCCCATTACAGATCTTTGTGAAATATGCCTTGAGTTTTCTACATAACAAAGGCCAACTATCCAGGGAAAAGACATTACTTGACTCTTCGCAGCTCAGGGAAGCGCATTTCTCCTACTCCAGCCACCTATTTTTAATAGGGGGAAAAAAATCTAAAAAAACACTTGTGAAAGCCACAGTCTAGGGACAGAGACAACTAAAAGACTGAGATTAAGCTATAAAATTAGAGAATGCTACTCTTCTTCCATATCTTACTATCACACAAAGAGCACTCCAGTATAATAGCTAGTTTTACATATAACTATATAAACTATATATGTATATAGTTTCCTCATTCTTTTTTTTAAACTTAATATTCTCCTTTTATTCCTTATTTTAGAATAGTAAGGTGAGAACTCACCACAAAGTGACCTTATTCATTACATATTGAGCAGTGTGGATGGGAGGAAGAAAAAACAAAACAAAATGAATCAAAACATAAACCAGGACATTTTTGGTTTACTTATTCAATTTTCTTTTAAAATATATATATTTAGATTTTTTTATTGAATGAAGGATTCTTTAAATTCTATAGTGCTTTACAATTTTCAAGTTTCACACACATGATTTCATATAATCCCATAATAACCCTTTTTGCTCCTACCCCTATAGTCCCTTTTCCCCTCCCCCACTCCCCACTGGTAACCACTGGTTTGTTCTCTGTATCTGTGAGTCTGCTTCCTTTTTAGTTTAGTCTTTTTTAGTTTATTGTATTTTTTAGATTCCACATATAAGTGATTTATCATACAGTATTTGTCTTTCTCTGTTTTGACTTATTTGACTTAGCATAATACTCTCCAAGTCCATCCAAGTTGTTGCAAGTGGCAAAATTTTGTTCTTTTTCATGGCTGAGAAGTATTCCATCGTATATATTTATATATACCACATCTTCTTTATCCATTCATCTGTTGATGGACACTTAGGTTGCTTTCATAGCTTAGCAATTATAAATAATGCTGCCATGAATATTGGAGTACATGTGTCTTTTTGATTTAGTGTTTTTGTTTCTTTCAGATATATATGAAGGAGTGAAACTGCTGGGTCATATGGTATTTCTATTTTCACTTTTTTGAGAAACCTCTGTACTGTTTTCCACAGTGGCTGCACCAATTTACATTCCCATCAACGGTGTACAAAGGTTCCCTTTTCTCCACATCCTTGCCAACATTTGTTATTTGTGTTCTTTTTGACAACAGTCATTCTGACAGGTATGAGGTGGTATCTCACTGTGGTTTTGATTTGCATTTCCCTGGTGATTAGCAACGTTGGGCATATTTTCATGTCCCTGTTGACCATCTGCATTTCCTCTTTGGAAAAAATGTCTATTCAGTTCTTCTGCCCATTTTATAATCAGGTTGTTTGTTTTTTTGATGTTGAGTTATATGAGCTGTTTATATATGTTGGATATTAACTCTTATCAGTCATATCATTTGCAAATATCTTCTCCCATTTAGTAGGTTATCTTTTCATTTTTTCGATAGTTTCCTTTGCTGTGAAAAAGCTTTTACATTTAATTAGGTCTCATTTGCTTACTTTTGTTTTTGTTTTCTTTGCTTTAGGAGACAGATCCAAAAAATATTGCTGCAATTTATGTCAAAGAGTGTTCTGCCTATGTTTTCCTCCAGGCATTTTATGGTATCCGGTCTTACATTTTGGACTTTAATATGTTTTGAGTTTATATTGTATATGGTGTTAGAGAATGTTCTAATTTTATTCTTTTACATGTAGCTGTGCAGTTTTCCCAGCACCACTTATTGAAGATCTTTATTCCTTTGTCATAGATTAATTGACCATAAGTATGTGAGTTTATTTCTGGGCTCTCTATCCCATTCCATTGATTTATGCATCTGTTTTTGTGTCCGTACCATACTGTTTTGATTACTATAGTTTTGTAGCATACTCTGAATTCAGAGAATGTGATTCCTCCAGCTCTGTCCTTCTTTCTCAGGATTGTTTTGGCTACTCAGGGTCTTTTGTGTATCCATACAAATTTTTAAAGTATTTGTTCTAGTTCTGTGAAAAATGCCATTGATATTTTGATAGAGATTTCATTGAATCTACAGATTACCCAAGGCAATCTACAGTTTGTTCATTCTTAATCTAAAAGATAACAGTTTGTTTAAAGTAATTATCATGACAAATTATTGGGTGATTATAGCATTTGGATAAATGAAATGAATGACATAAATGAATTGAGGATTCTCTAATACAGGGTAGCTGTAATGTATGTGAGGTATATAATGTTATTTGAATACAAACTTAGATTAGTTATAAAAGTATATGACAAACTCTAAGGCAACCACTAAAAAATCTGTTAATGAAGTATAGTCAATATGCTAAAAGAAGAGGAAATAGGAATATATAAAGTACTCAATTAAGATCAGACAAAGCTGAAGAAGAGGAAAGGGGAGGAAAAAGAACAAAAAGAACAAATGTGATAATTACAAAAGTTATTTTTTAAATGTAGATATTAATCCAACTATGTCAATAATCCTTTAAATATGAATGGTCTGAATATACTTACTAAAGGATAAAGATATACCGTGCTAGTATTAACAAAAGAAAGGTGGATTTTTAATTTCAGAAAAGCAAATATCAGAACCAGGAAAGTTATCAAGGGTAAGTGGGACATTACAGAATGACTAACATTTATCCACCTAACAAAGTGTCAAAATATATGAGGCAAAACTGAAAGCAGAAACAGACAAATCTACTACTATACTTGGAAACTTCAAAACCCCTCTTTCTTTATTTGATATATAAATCAGGCTAAAAATCACTCAGCGTACAGTTGACCTGAACAGCACCACTAATCAAATCTATCTAATTGACATTTACAGAAAGCTCCATCCAATAAAAATCAAGTACATATTCTTCTCAAGCTCTCATGGAACATTCTCCAGAACAGATTGCATTCTGGGATATAAAGCATGCTTAACAAATTTAACAGCATGGAAACCAGGCAAAGTGTGTTTCATTAATTATACTAGAAATCAGTAACAGATAGTTAAAAAATCCGCAATTATTTGGAAACTACACAAATTAAAGAACACAGAGTCAGAAAATAAGTCTCAAGGGAAACAAAAAGATTTTGAACTAAATGAAAATGAAAATATACCATCAAAATTTGTGAGATGTAGTGAAAATAATGTATAGGGGGAAATATCTATCATTAAATACCTATTTTAGAAAAGAACAAAGAGCTAAAATCAATAATAACCTTAGCATCCACTGTAGGAGACCAGAGAAAGGAGAGCAATTTAAGTCTAAAATAGAAGAAAAAAAATAATAAATTTGGAGGAGAAATGAATGAAATTGAAGAGAAGAATATAGTTTAAAAAAAAAACAGAAGTTCGTTTTTTGAAAAAAATCAAATCTGATAAACATCTAGCTAGGCTAACCAAGAGAAAAAGAGAGAAGATGCAAATTACCAATATTAGAAACAAAAGAGGGGTCATCACTACTAATTACATGAATATTACAGGCATATGTCCTTGCCTCTGCAAAGAAGACACACCTTTAGGAGGATATAAACAGACAAAATAAAGTTGAGAAAGCCACATCCCGTGACAGCTGTCAAAGAGAGCAGTGGTAAATATCCTTGTAGAGACGTCCAGCAATCACCTATTTCTTAAACTCAGGGACAAAAGGATTATGCCTGCCAGCAGGCTATTGGAATAACCTCAATAATGTTCCTGACTGTGTAGCCTCCAGGGATTCTGTGATCTATCATATTTTTTAAATTAAATTCTTTTCTAAAAACTTTCATTTATTTTTGGCTGCGTTGGGTCTTCATTGCTGCACGCGGGCTTTCTCTAGTTGCGGCTAGCAGTGGCTATCTTTGTTGCAGTGTGCAGGCTTCTCATTGCGGTGGCTTCTCTTGTTGCAGAGCACGGGCTCTAGGTGTGCGGGCTTCAGTAGTTGTGGCACGCAGGCTCAGTAGCTGCGGCTTGTGGGCTCTAGAGTGCAGGCTCAGTAGTTGTGGTGCACAGCTTAGTTGCTCTGCAGCATGTGGGATCTTCCTGGACCAAGATCTTCCTGGACCAAGATCTTCCGTCTGCATTGGCAGACGGATTCTTAATGACTGCGCCACCAGGGAAGTCCCCTATTAAATTCTATTTCTGATTAAACCAGCTAAAGCGAGTTCTGTGGTTTGCAACTAGACCACTGTGAGAGATTCTGCTTACCCACAAATCTCCAGCCAATATTTGGCTTCATACATGAACTCTGTTTAAAGAGAGAAGATATGCTTGTCTTGTCAGAAGGCATTAAACAGTTCACGTAACGGTTGTAAGTTAATAACATTTCCCGTCTGGACAAAGGTGTTCCTACCACAATCCCCACAGCAATGTGTCATAGTTATGGAAGGGCCAGTCTGGTTTAGCAAAAATGAAGCATGATTTTGTAACCAGACAGACCTGGGGGTTCAATCCTTTCTCTGCCCTTTCTAGCTGTATTATGTTAGGAGAGTTACAAACCTCTATTCATCTATTAATACATATAATAAAGTCTACTGTCTCTGAAAGACACCATCACTTGCATACTCATAGGCCATTTCTCCTTATTCTTGATTAACATAACTAATTTTATTCAGATATCAGGTATCAGTGTCCTTTTCCAGATGACATCTCTCAATTGACAAAATACTATTCCCACTCACCAGTTAGTAACTGGTTTACTGTGGGAGATGTGATATGACTATTTTGTTCAAAGAAACCTCATGCGGCAGATGTTAGACATTTCTGGAAAAGATTTCACTCCCTGATAAAGACAGAGTAAGAGGGTGAGAAGGAGAGGAAGTTTAAAAGCGAGAAGCTTTTCTTTCTTGCTGCCTTATGTGACAATGTGACTCTTAAGAGTTACAACAACCACCTAAACACCATGTACGGTGTGAAGACCAGGAGAATAACAAGTACACAATGATACTCACAGAATTAAGCATCATTAATTCACTAAACCATCACTAAACCACACCTTACTCCAGGCCCACTGTTCTAGGAAAAGCCAAATCCTTACTGTGAAATCCAATTTCACCTGGTTTCCTTGCATCTAAAATAATTCTTACTGAAACACTGCTTTATAGAAATTTTATAAGGACTGAATAAGATAATCCTTTTTAAACAAATGACAAACTACTCCTCTACTGTAACCCCTACCATGGCTTTCCATCGCACTCAGAGTGAAAAGCAAATATATGATGTTCATGATTTGTTCTCCATTCCTTATATCCCACCACTAAATCTGACCTAATCTCTTGCTGCTTTTCTCCTTGCTCCCTCTGCTCCAGCCTTTCTGGTTTCCTTGCTGTGCTTTCCAAACCCCAGGAAAGCTCCCTTCTAGGGATATTTGCTTTAACTGTTTCCAGTGCATAGATTTATCTTCCTCCAAACATATACTTAACTAATTCCAATCCATCCCTCTTTATTCAGACCGCACCTTCTAAATGATGCCTTCCTGGTCACTCTATTAATACACTTGATCCCCCTTATCCTGTTCTACAATTTTATTTTTCCCCATACTATTTTTCACCTTCCCCCTTAGTATATAACTTCTTTATATATTATGATTATTATATACTATTTAAATATATGCTAAATGGAGCTATAAAGTCTTTCTCTTTTTTATTTAGTGATGGATTTCCAGGACCCAAAGCAGTGGTTGGTACACAGTTGGTGCCTAATAAACATGTATTAAATTAATGACGAATTTTCAAAATGTCCAGCACATTCTACTCAATAAATCTTTCCTTAATTGCTGTACATTGTCTTGCTTATTCTTGCCTTCCTTATGGTCCAAGCATGTTGGAGGACCCCCCGTTACTGTTTTCTATGGTTCTACTCTTATTTCTCCCTTTAATTTCTTTTCCCTCATGTTTTTTTTCTATATGTAGTACTATTGCACGTCCTGTGGTGGCTTTCCTGATTTTTCTCTTTGCATGCACAATAAGCATTATTCTTATTCATTAAGCAAAGATTTGTTGTGTGCCTACTATGTGCCAGATAATTTGCTAGGTTTTAGACTTTCAAAGAACAATAAAAGAGTCTAATCTAACAGGTACTCTCCTATGTATTCTCTCACATGTTGATGTGGTTCAAATAGTGCATTTGTGCTCTAATGTGACAAATGAATAAAGGTGTTTGCACAACATGCCCAGGTCCAGGGGGAAATGTGTGTGATGGTCATTGGTCAAGAAAACAAGAGATTAAGCATGCTGAACGAACTGCAGAAGGAAAGGTCAGGAGAACTGTACCATGAATTACTGTACAAATAAAAGTTCAAGATTATGCCACTAAGAAGACAGAAGGACAGGGGTCTTTTCAGAGCGTAAAGGAAGTTGATCTAGGAGTAAAAAAGAGTACAGAGACTACAAATTAATAGAAAATAATATTTTGGTCAAGGATATCTTAACTTTTTAATGGACCCACTCTCTCACGGAAGATATAAAATGTGGTATAGGAGGGGACCTTGAAGATGGCGGAAGAGTAAGACGCGGAGATCGCCTTCCTCCCCACGGATACACCACAAATACATCTACACGTGGAACAACTCCTACAGAACACCTACTGAAGGCTGGCAGAAGACCTCAGACCTCCCAAAAGGCAAGAAACTCCCCAAGTACCTGGGTAGGGCAAAAGAAAAAAAGAAAAAACAGAGACAAAAGAATAAGGACGGCACCTGCACCCGTGGGAGGGAGCTGTGAAGGAGGAAAAGTTTCCACACACTAGGAAGCCCCTCCGCGGGCGGAGACTGCGGGAGGCGGAGGGGGGAGCTTCGGTAGCGAGGAGTAGTGCACAGCGACGGGTGCGGAGGGCAAAGCGGGCAGATTCCCGCACAGAGGATCGGTGCCGACCGGCACTCACCAGCCCGAGAGGCTTGTCTGCTCACCCGCCGGGGCGGGCGGGGCTGCGAGCTGAGGCTCGGGTTTCGGTTTTGGACGGAGCGCAGGGAGAGGACTGGGGTTGGCGGCTTGAACATAGCCTGAAGGGGTTAGTGAAAAGCCTGCACCTGCCGAAGAGGCAAGAGACTTTTTCTTCCCTCTTTGTTTCCTGGTGCGCGAGGAAAAGGGTTTAAGAGCGCTGCTTAAAGTAACTCCAGAGACAGGCGCGAGCCGCGGCTAAAAGCGCGAACCCCAGAGACGGGCGCGAGCCGCGGCTAAAAGCACGGACCCCAGAGACGGGCGGGAGACGCTAAGGCTGCTGCTGCCGCCACCAAGGGGCCTGTGTGCGAGCACAGGTCACTCTCCACACCCCTCTTCTGCGGAGCCTGTGCAGCCCGCCACTGCCAGGTTCCCGGGATCCAGGGACAACTTCCCCGGGAGAAAGCACGGCGGGCTTCAGGCTGGTGCAACGTCACGCCGGCCTCTGCCACAACGTCACGCCGCCTCTGACGCCGCAGGCCCGCCCCGCACGCAGTGCCCCTCCTTCCCCCCCCCCACCCCCGGCCTGAGTGAGCCGGAGACCCCGAATCAGCGGCTCCTTTAACCCCGTCCTGTCTGAGCAAGAAACAGACGCCCTCCAGCGACCTACACGCAGAGGCAGGGCCAAATCCAAAGCTGAGCTCCTGTGAGCTGTGAGAACAAAGAAGAGAAAGGGAAATCTCTCCCAGCAGCCTCAGAAGCAGCGGATTAAAGCTCCACAATCAACTTGATATACCCTGCATCTGTGGAATACCTGAATAGACAAGGAATGATCCCAAATTGAAGAGGTGGAATTTAGGAGCGAGATCTATTATTTTTTTCCCTTTTGCTCTTTTTGTGAATGTGTACGTGTATGCTTCTGTGTGAGATCTTGTCTGTATACTCTTGCTTCCACCATTTGTCCTAGGGCTCTATCCGTCCATGGTTTTTTTTAAAAATTTTTTTTCTCAATAATTAATTTTAATTGTAATAACTTTATTATACTTTACCTTCGTTCGTTCTTTCTTTCCTTCCTTCCTTCCTTCCCTCCTTTAGACAAAGAATCACCCCAAATTGAGGAGGTGGTCTCTGAGAGCAAGATTTATGATTTTTCCCCCTCTACCTCTTTTTGTGAAGGTGTATGTGTATGCCTCTGTGTAAGATTTTCTGTATAGCTCTGCTTCCAACATTTGTCCTAAGGTTCTATCCGTCCCTTTTTTTTTTCTAAATATTTTTTAATTCAGTAACTACATTATACTTTATTTTATTTTTACTGTATCTTCTTTCTTTGTCTTTTTTCCTTCTTTCCCTCCTTCCTTCCTTCCTCCCTCCCTCCCTCCTTTCTTTCCTTCTTTGCTTCTTTCTTCCTTCCTTCCTTTCCTCCTTTCCTTCTTTCTTCCTTCCTTCCTTTCCTCCTTTCCTTCTTTCTTTCCTCATACTTCTACTAATTCTCTCTACTTTTTCTCCCTTTTATTCTGAGCCGTGTGGATGAAAGGCTCTTGGTGCTCCAGCCAGGAGTCAGGGCTCTGCCTCTGAGGTAGGAGAGCCAACTTCAGGACACTGGTCAACAAGAGACCTCCCAGCTCCACATAATATTAAACGGCGGAAATCTCCCAGAGACCTCCATCTTAACACCAGCTTCACTCAACGACCAGCAAGCCACAGTGCTGGACAACCTATGCCAAACAACTAGCAAAACAGGAACACAACCCCACCCATTAGCAGAGAGGCTGCCTAAAATCATAATAAGGCCACAGACACCCCAAAACACACCACCAGACGTGAACCTGCCCACTAGAGAGACAAGATCCAGCCTCATCCACCACAACACAGGCACTAGTCCCCTCCACCAGGAAGCCTACACAACCCACTGAACCAACCTTAGCCACTGGAGACAGACATCAAAAACAACCGGAACTACGAACGTGCAGCCTGCAAAAAGGAGACCCCAAACACAGTACGATAAGCAAAATGAGAAGACAGAAAAACACACAGCAGATGAAGGAGCAAGATAAAAATGCACCAGACCTAACAAATGAAGAGGAAATAGGCAGTCTACCTGAAAAAGAATTCAGAATAATGATAGTAAGGATGATCCGAAATCTTGGAAGTAGAATGGACAAAATGCAAGAAACAGTTAACAAGGACCTAGAAGAAATAAAGATGAAACAAGCAACGATGAACAATGCAATAAATGAAATTAAAAGTACTCTAGATGGGATCAATAGCAGAATAACTGAGGCAGAAGAACGGATAAGTGGCCTGGAAGATAAAATAGTGGAAAAAACTACTGCAGAGCAGAATAAAGAAAAAAGAATGAAAAGAACTGAGGACAGTCTCAGAGACCTCTGCGACAACATTAAACGCACCAACATTCGAATTATAGGGGTTCTAGAAGAACAAGAGAAAAAGAAAGGGACTGAGAAAATATTTGAAGAGATTATAGTTGAAAACTTCCCTAATATGGGAAAGGAAATAGTTAATCAAGTCCAGGAAGCACAGAGGATAAATACAATGAGAAATACGCCAAGACACATATTAATCAAACTGTCAAAAATTAAATACAAAGAAAGCATATTAAAAGCAGCAAGGGAAAAACAACGAATAACACACAAGGGAATCCCCATAAGGTTAACAGCTGATCTCTCAGCAGAAACCCTACAAGCCAGAAGGGAGTGGCAGGACATACTGAAAGTGATGAAGGAGAAAAACCTGCAACCAAGACTACTCTACCCAGCAAGGATCTCATTCAGATTTGATGGAGAAATTAAAACCTTTACAGACAAGCAAAAGCTGAGAGAGTTCAGCACCACCAAACCAGCTTCACAACAAATGCTAAAGGAACTTCTCTAGACAAGAAACACAAGAGAAGGAAAAGACCTATAATAACGAACCCAAAACAATATAGAAAATGGGAATAGGAACATACATATCGATAATTACCTTAAATGTAAATGGACTAAATGCTCCCACCAAAAGACACAGATTGGCTGAATGGATACAAAAACAAGACCCTTATATATGCTGTCTACAAGAGACCCACTTCAGACCTAGAGACACATACAGACTGAAAGTAAGGGGATGGAAAAAGATATTCCATGCAAATGGAAACCAAAAGAAAGCTGGAGTAGCAATTCTCATATCAGACAAAATAGACTTTAAAATAAGGACTATTAAGAGACAAAGAAGGACACTACATAATGATCGAGGGATCGATCCAAGAAGAAGATATAACAATTGTAAATATTTATGCACCCAACATAGGAGCACCTCAATACATAAGGCAAATACTAACAGCCATAGAAGGGGAGATCGACAGTAACACATTCATAGTAGGGGACTTTAACACCCCACTTTCACCCATGGACAGATCATCCAAAATGAAAATAAATAAGGAAACACAAGCTTTAAATGATACATTAAACAAGATGGACTTAATTGATATTTATAGGACACTCCATCCAAAAACAACAGAATACACATTTTTCTCAAGTGCTTATGGAACATTCTCCAGGATAGATCATATCTTGGGTCACAAATCAAGCCTTGGTAAATTTAAGAAAATTGAAATTGTATCAAGTATCTTTTCTGACCACAACGCCATGAGCCTAGATATCAATTACAGGAAAAGATCTGTAAAAAGTACAAACACATGGAGGCTAAACAATACACTACTTAATAATGAAGTGATCACTGAAGAAATCAAAGAGGAAATAAAAAAAATACCTAGAAACAAATGACAATGGAGACACAACGACCCAAAACCTATGGGATGCAGCAAAAGCAGTTCTAAGGGGGAAGTTTATAGCAATACAAGCCCACCTTAAGAAGCAGGAAACATCTCGAATAAACAACCTAACCTTGCACCTCAAGCAATTAGAGAAAGAAGAACAAAAAAACCCCAAAGCTAGCAGAAGGAAAGAAATCATAAAAATCAGATCAGAAATAAATGAAAAAGAAATGAAGGAAACGATAGCAAAGATCAATAAAACTAAAAGCTGGTTCTTTGAGAAGATAAACAAAATAGATAAACCACTAGCCAGACTCATCAAGAAAAAAACGGAGAAGACTCAAATCAACAGAATTAGAAATGAAAAAGGAGAAGTAACAACTGACACTGCAGAAATAAAAAAAATCATGAGAGAGTACTACAAGCAACTCTATGCCAATAAAATGGACAATCTGGAAGAAATGGACAAATTCTTAGAAATGCACAACCTGCCAAAACTGAATCAGGAAGAAATAGAAAATATGAACAGACCAATCACAAGCACTGAAATGGAAACTGTGATTAAAAATCTTCCAACAAAAGCCCAGGACCAGATGGATTCACAGGTGAATTCTATCCAACGTTTAGAGAAGAGCTAACACCTATCCTTCTCGAACTCTTCCAAAATATAGCAGAGGGAGGAACACTCCCAAATTCCTTCTACGAGGCCACCATCACCTTGATACCAAAACCAGACAAGGATGGCACAAAGAAAGAAAACTACAGGCCAATATCACTGATGAACATAGATGCAAAAATCCTCAACAAAATACTAGCAAACAGAATCCAACAGCACATTAAAAGGATCATACACCATGATCAAGTGGGGTTTATTCCAGGAATGCAAGGATTCTTCAATATACGCAAATCTATCAATGTGATAAACCATATTAACAAACTGAAGGAGAAAAACCATATGATCATCTCAATAGATGCAGAGAAAGCTTTCAACAAAATTCAACACCCATTTATGATAAAAACCCTGCAGAAAGTAGGCACAGAGGGAACTTTCCTCAACATAATAAAGGCCATATATGACAAGCCCACAGCAAACATCATCCTCAATGGTGAAAAACTGAAAGCATTTCCACTAAGATCAGGAACAAGACAAGGTTGCCCACTCTCACCACTCTTATTCAACATAGTTTTGGAAGTTTTAGCCACAGCAATCAGAGAAGAAAAGGAAATAAAAGGAATCCAAATCGGAAAAGAAGAAGTAAAGCTGTCACTGTTTGCAGATGACATGATACTGTACATGGAGAATCCTAAAGATGCTACCAGAAAACTACTAGAGCTAATCAATGAATTTGGTAAAGTAGCAGGATACAAAATTAATGCACAGAAATTTCTGGCATTCCTATATACTAATGATGAAAAATTTGAAAGTGAAATCAAGAAAACACTCCCATTTACCACTGCAACAAAAAGAATAAAATATCTAGGAATAAACTTACCTAAGGAGACGAAAGACCTGTATGCAGAAAATTATAAGACACTGATGAAAGAAATTAAAGATGATACAAATAGATGGAGAGATATACCATGTTCTTGGATGGGAAGAAGCAACATTGTGAAAATGACTCTACTACCCAAAGCAATCTACAGATTCAATGCAATCCCTATCAAACTACCACTGGCATTTTTCACAGAACTAGAACAAAAAATTTCGCAATTTGTAGGGAAACACAAAAGACCCCGAATAGCCAAAGCAATCTTGAGAACGAGAAAAGGAGCTGGAGGAATCAGGCTCCCTGACTTCAGACTATACTACAAAGCTACAGTAATCAAGACAGTATGGTACTGGCACAAAAACAGAAATATAGATCAGTGGAACAGGATAGAAATCCCAGAGATAAACCCACACACATATGGACACCTTATCTTTGATAAAGGTGGCAGGAATGTACAGTGGAGAAAGGACAGCCTCTTCAATAAATGGTGCTGGGAAAACTGGACAGGTACATGTAAAAGTATGAGATTAGATCACTCCCTAACACCATACACAAAAATAAGCTCAAAATGGGTTAAAGACCTAAATGTAAGGCCAGAAACTATCAAACTCTTAGAGGAAAACATAGGCAGAACACACTATGACATAAATCACAGCAAGATCCTTTCTGACCCACCTCCTAGAGTAATGGAAATAAAAACAAAAATAAACAAATGGGACCTAAGGAAACTTCAAAGCTTTTGCACAGCAAAGGAAACCATAATCAAGACCAAAAGACAACCCTCAGAATGGGAGAAAATATTTGCAAATGAAGCAACTGACAAAGGATTAATCTCCAAAATTTACAAGCAGCTCATGCAGTTCAATAACAAAAAAACAAACAACCCAATCCAAAAATGGGCAGAAGACCTAAATAGACATTTCTCCAAAGAAGATATACAGAATGCCAACAAACACATGAAAGAATGCTCAACATCATTAATCATTAGAGAAATGCAAATCAAAACTACAATGAGATATCATCGCACACCAGTCAGAATGGCCATCATCAAGAAATCTAGAAACAATAAATGCTGGAGAGGGTGTGGAGAAAAGGGAACACTCTTGCACTGCTGGTGGGAATGTGAATTGGTTCAGCCACTATGGAGAACAGTATGGAGGTTCCTTAAAAAACTACAAATAGAATTACCATATGACCCAGCAATCCCACTACTGGGCATATACCCTGAGAAAACCAAAATTCAAAAAGAGTCATGTACCAAAATGTTCATTGCAGCTCTATTTACAATAGCCCGGAGAGGGAAACAACCTAAGCGCCCATCATCGGATGAATGGGTAAAGAAGATGTGGCACATATATACAATGGAATATTACTCAGCCTTAAAAAGAAATGAAATTGAGCTATTTGTAATGAGATGGATAGACCTAGAGTCTGTCATACAGAGTGAAGTAAGTCAGAAAGAAAAAGACAAATACCGTATGCTAACACATATATATGGAATTTAAGGGGAAAGAAATGTCATGAAGAACCTAGGGGTAAGACAGGAATAAAGACGCAGACCTACTGGAGAACGGACTTGAGGATATGGGGAGGGGGAAGGGTGAGCTTTGACAGGGCGAGAGAGAGTCATGGACATATACACACTAACAAACGTAGTAAGGTAGATAGCTAGGGGGAAGCAGCCGCAAGGCACAGGGATATTAGCTCGGTGCTTTGTGACAGCCTGGAGGGGTGGGATAGGGAGAGTGGGAGGGAGGGAGACGCAAGAGGGAAGACATATGGGAACATATGTATATGTATAACTGATTCACTTTGTTATAAAGCAGAAAACAACACACCATTGTAAAGCAATTATACCCCAATAAAGATGTTTTAAAAAAAAAAAATGTGGTATATATTTTATATACTTGATCAAAAACATTTAAAAACTACTCTTAAAAAAGTTATTCTATTTGATTCTCTCCTTTGGTAAAGATATTTTCAGACAGTATCTTTTTAATGCAGAAATTACCAATTCTCAAAAGCTGTCATAATGCCAAGTGAAAAAGTTATTCATCCATGAAAGCTTCCTTTGTTAAAATACAGATTGCATTATTTATACAATCTGAATGTTTAATGAATGCCTACAAATTCAAATGTCAATGTAGATAAACTAAAATTACATTTCTATCAAGGAAGAGAGGCGTTTCAACAAAGAACAAGACTTGTTTTAAGGTGAAAAAGTTAAAGAATGAATATTAAATTGTTTTTTTCTTTTAAAAAGTAAATGACAGAGAAGTATATGAGTGTTTCCTTAAAGTTTATCTTAAATACAAATGTGAAACCATACCTTTAAACAATGAATGGTGTAGTTATTTCATATTGTAGCTTAGAGAATAAATAAATATAACACATTTTTGTCCCATATCATGAAAAGAAACATGGTAAAATCATTATTATAAGGATAATAAATGCAATTTAAGAATTTTGTCTGTGCATCCAAACTGAAGTGTTATGAGCTTTAATAACCTAGGCTCTTATCAATAACATACTTCAGCAAAATTGCCATTCACAGAAGAATTTGACCATAACAAAAGATTCTGTGAGATTATGTTTCAACTATGCATAAGACTTTTCTCAAACAAAATACCCAGGTTATTTATTTTACCCAGGTTTGTTATTCCAACATATTCACTTTTTTACAGGTCACATAGGAGCTACGGTAAAAGGAAATGATCAGATTCTATCAATTCTTTCCTATACTAGCTGTAAAAGGAAGGCCTTTTGGAGGAACCCTTTTTATAAGATTTCCCAGATAACATAGTAGTCACACGGAAGAAGAAAATTTAGTTTCACTGTGTTCATAGATGCTTCTCAGCAAGTTTACTCTTTTTGTATAAAAAGCAAATTGATAAAATGTGTGATTTCTGCCTTACTGAGAATCTAACTGATGAAACTTCTTCCTTTTCCCCTTCAGGCCTACTGTAGCTGTTCCTCTCTAACTAAAATGTCCACCAGTAAGGTATTTTCAGTGAAACAGTCAATGAAGATTTCAGCAATATCTGCAAACTGAGCTTTATTGGTATAAAGGGGTGGTAAGAGAAGAAAGGTTTGAGAGAAAAGGAGTCAGAAACTCTCCCCTACCATTTTTCTTATATACAAATGATATGCCCATTGTTGTATGGAAAAATTGCTAATCAACACTGAGTAAATAAATGCCATCTTAGGGGAAGAAACTACTTCGCTGTCCATGTGAGAAGCTACACAAGTACAAATCAACACATATAGTTAAGAATATCTGCACTTGTGAATGATTCAGATGCAAGAAATAGCAACCTAAATTAAAATGGACATAAAAAATATAAGGTAATTTATTGCCTCCTATAAACAAAAACTGTAACGACAGTCTGGGTTTTGGGACTTAAACAATGTTACAAGATGGAGTATATGTCCAGCACTTCATGACTTAAACAATGTTACAAGACGCAGTATATGTCCAGCACTTCATGATTTTTTGACTTACATTGGTTTCATTCAGAATAGTGGTCTGACATGTCACCACAACAAGGTCATGACCTCTCATTCAGTTCCAAGACCTGCTCTAGTTTACAAACTCAGAATCTCAATAAGAAAAAGGTAGGATCTCCTTAAGAAAATTATATACTGTAAAACTTTCTCCTATTTTTCTCCAAAAGAACCTGCAGCTACTTACCAGAAAAGTCTAACTGGAGGAAGGAATATAGGGCATTACTTGATACTGGCTCAAAATGATGAAATCCCTGAAGGACCAAAATTCCACTTTGGTCCTTCAGGAATGTTCCCTGTTAAATAGCCAATAAGGAATAATATCACATTCTTTGAGGAACCGAAGATATCAGAGCCACATTAAAGATGTAGAGATGAAAGTATGGTGTCTCCTATCACATCATTATTCAATTCTCTGATTTCAGATGTGCAGAAGGGTTATGGAACATGGACTATGACAATGGATTAGTATAAACCTTTAAATTCTAATTTATATTTATAGAATACTCCATCCAACAATGGTAAAATACATTTTATTTAAGATCATATGGAACAAAGAAGACAACATGAGCCATGAAAAAAATAAAAGTATCAAATTTAAAAGAAGGGCTTCCCTGGTGGCACAGTGGTTGAGAGTCTGCCTGCCAATGCAGGGGACACGGGTTTGAGCCCTGGTCTGGGAGGATCCCTCATGCCGCGGAGCGGCTGGGCCGTGAGCCACAACTACTGAGCCTGCGTGTCTGGAGCCTGTGCTCCGCAACGAGAGACCGCGATAGTGAGAGTCCCGCGCACCACAATGAAGAGTGGCCCCCACTCGCCGCAACTAGAGAAAGCCCTAGCACAGAAATGAAGACCCAACACAGCTGTAAATAAATAAATTTATAAAAAAAAAAAATTTTTAAAGAATATAAATGATACAAAATATGTTCTAAGACCACAGTGGGATTAAACTAAATATCAAGAACAGAAAATAGCTGGAAAAATACCACATATTTTGACATTTAAAAACACACTACAAAATAACACATTGCTTAAAGAAAAAGTCTCATATATATTGGAAATTTTTTTGAACTAAATGAAAATACAACTTACCAAAATCCATGGGCTACAATGAAAGCACTGCTTAGAAAGATACATATACATATATATACATATATATATAAAATATTAAATGTATGTATTAAAAGACAGAAATATCTAAACTCCATATTCTGTTTCCATCTTAAAGAAAAAAGAGCAATTCAAGCCTTAAACAAGCAGAAGAAATGAAAATAAAACAGAAATTAATGAAATAAAAAACAAGAATTCCATATAAAAAATCAACAATATTAAAAGTTTATTTTTTAAAAGACCAGTAAAGTTGATAAATGTCTAGCCAGACTAATCTTGGAAAAAAAAGAAAGACAGACACAGATGACCAATATCAGAAATGAAAAAGGGGTCATCCTTACTGATCACATGAACATAAAAAGGGTAAAAAAAAAAATACTGCATAAAACTCTGTAGCCACAGATTTGACCATGTAGGAGAAATGGATCAATTTCTTAAAACACACAACCTACCAGAACTCATACAAGGAGAAATAAGATAATCTGAATAGGAATATATCTATTAAAGAAATTCCATCAATAATTAATCATCTTCCAAAAGAGAAAGCATGAACCCAGAGGATTTCACTCATGAATTCTATCAAACATTTAAGGAAGAAATGATACCAATTCTCTAGAAACTTTTTCAGAAAATAAAAGTAGAGGGAACACATCTTAACTCACTCATTAAGGACATCATTGCTGTAATACCAAAACTAGAGAAGACTTTACAAGAGAGGAAAACTACACCTTCAAGATGGCAGAGGAGTAAGACGTGGAGATCACCTTCCTTCCCACAAATACATCAAAAATACATCTACATGTGGAACAACTCCTACAGAACACCTACTGAATGCTGGCAGAAGACCTCAGACTTCCAAAAAGGCAAGAAACTCCCCACGTACCTGGGTACGGCAAAAGAAAAAAGAAAAACCAGAGACAAAAGAATAAGGACTGGACCTGCACCTCTGGGAGGGAGCTGTGAAGGAGGAAAAGATTCCACACACTAGGAGCCCCTTCACTGGAGGAGATGGGGGTGGGCAGGGGGTTAAGCTTTGGAACCACGGAGGAGAGCGCAGCAACTGGGGTGCAGAGGGCAAAGTCGAGAGATTTGTGCACAGAGGATCGGTGCCAATCAGCACTCAGCAGCCTGAGAGGCTTGTCTGCTCAGCCGCTGGGGCAGGTGGGGACTGGAAACTGAGGCTCAGGTGTTGGAGGTCAGATCCCAAGGAGAGGACTGGGGCTGGCTGTGCGTACACAGCCTGAAGGGAGCTAATGTGCCACAGCTAACCAGAAGGGAATCGGGAAAAATGTCTGGAAATGCCTAAAAGTCAAGAGACCGCTGTTTCAGGGTGCAAGAGGAGAGGGGGTCTTCCCTGGTGGCGCAGTGGTTGAGAGTCCGCCTGCCGATGCAGGGGACATGGGTTCGTGCCCCAGTCTGGGAAGATCCCACATGCCGCGGAGCGGCTGGGTCCGTGAGCCATGGCCACTGAGCCTGAGCGTCCAGAGCCTGTGCTCCGCAGCAGGAGAGGCCACAACAGTGAGAGGCCCACGTCCCACTAAAAAAAAAAAAAAAAAAAAAAAAAACAAAGGAGAGGGGATTCAGAGCACCGCCTAAAGAAGCTTCAGCGACCAGCATAAGCCATTGCTATTGGCATGGACAGCAGAGACAGGCATGAAATGCTAACGCTGCTGCTGCAGCCGCCAAGAATCCTGTATACAAGCATAGATCACTATCCAAACCTCTCCTGCCAGAAGCCTATACAGCCCAGAACCACCAGGGTCCCATGATGCAGGGACAACTTCCTGGGAAGAACAAATGGCTCGCCTCAGGCTGTTGCAATACCATGCTGGCCTCCGCTGCCGCAGACACGCCCTGCATTCCATACCCCTCCCTACCCCCCCCCCCCCCCCCCCCGCCTGAGTGAGCCAGAGCCCCCTAGTCAGCTGCTCCTTTAAGCCCCTCCTGTCTGGGGGAAGAACACATGAAAAGGGTGACCTACAAGCAGAGGCAGGGCCAAATCCAAAGCTGAACCACAGCAGTTGTGCTAACAAAGAAGAGAAAGGGAAATTTCTCCATGAAGCCTCAGAAGTAGCAGATAAAATCTCCACAATATCAACTTGATGTACCATGTATCTGTGGAATACCTGAATAGACAACAAACCATCTCAAAATTGAGGCAGTGGACTTTGGGAGCAACTGTAGACTTGGGGTTTGCTGTCTGCGACTAACTAGTTTCTGATTTATACAGTTACCTTAGTTTAGTTTTTACTGCTTGTTATCACTGAGGATTTGTTTATTGGTTTTGTTGCTCTCTTCTTTTATTACTTTTTAATTTTTTAATATATTTTTTAGGTGTTTATTTTAATAACTTTACTTATTTTATGTATGTTTTCCTTTCTTTCTTTTTTTCTCCCTTTTCTTCTGAGCTGTGTGGCTGACAGTGTCTTGGTGCTCCAGCCAGGTGTCAGGCCTGAGCCTCTGAGGTGGGAGAGCCAAGTTCAGGACGCTGGACCACCAGAGATGTACAGGCCCCACGTAATGTCAATTGGCGAGAGCTCTCCCAGAGACCTCCATCTCAATGCTAAGACCCAGTTCCACTCAATGACCAGAAAACTCCAAAGATGGACACCCCATGACAAACAGCTAGCAGGACAGAAACACATCCCCACCCACTAGGAGGGAGGGTGCTTAAAATCAAAGTAAGTCCACAGACACCTCAAAACACACCACTGGACGTGATTCTCCCACCAGCAAGACAAGACCCACCCTCATCCACTAGAACACAGGCACCAGTCCCCTAAACCAGGAATCCTACACAACCCAATGAACCAACCTTACCCACTGCAGGCAGACACCAAAAACAACGGGTACTATGAACTTGAACCCTGTGAAAAGGAGACCCCAAACACAGTAAATTAAGAAAAATGAGAAGACAGAGAAATACACTGCAGATTAAAGAGAAAAGTAAAAACCAACCAGACCAAACAAATAAAGGGGAAACAGGCAATCTACCTGAAAAAGAAGAAAAAGAATTCAGAGTAATGATAATAAAGATAATCCAAAATATTGGAAACAGAATGGAGAAAATACAAGAAATGGTTACCAAGGATATAGAAGAACTAAAGAACAAACAAACAATGCGGAACAACACAATAAATGAACTTAAAAATTTTCTAGAAGGAATCAATAGCAGAATAACTGAGGCAGAAGAACAGATAAGTGACCTGGAAGATAAAAGAGTGAAAATAACTACCACAGGGCAAAATAAAGAAAAAAGAATGAAAAGAATTGAGGACAGTCTTAGAGACCTCAGGGACAACATTAAATGTACCAACATTCAAATTATAGGGGTCCCAGAGGAAGAAGAGAAAAGGGACTGAGAAATTATTTGAAGAGATTGTAGTTGACAGTTCCCTAACATGGGACAGGAAATAGTCAATCAAGTCTAGGAAGTGCAGAGAGTCCCATACAGGATAAATCCAAGGAGAAACATGACAAGACACATATTAATCAAACTATCAAAAATTAAATACAAAGAAAAAATATTAAAAGCAGCAAGGAAAAAACAACAAATAATATACAAGGGAATCCCCATAAGGTTAACAACTGATCTTTCAGCAGAAACTCTGCAAGCCAGAAGGGAGTGGCAAGACATATTTAAAGTGATGAAAAGGAAAAACCTACAACCAAGATTACTCTACCCAGCAAGGATCTCATTCAGATTTGACAGAGAAATTAAAACTTTTACAGACAAGCAAAAGCTAAGAGAATTCAGCACCACCAAACCAGCTTTACAACAAATGTTAAAGGAACTTCTCTAGGCAGGAAACACAAGAAAAGGAAAATACCTAAAAAAAAAAACCACGAAAGAATTAAGAAAATGGTAATAGGAATATACATATCGATAATTACCTTAAATGTAAATGGATTAAATGCTCCAACCAAAAGACATAAACTGGCTGAATGGATACAAAAACAAGACCTGTATATATGCTGTCT
The DNA here is from genome assembly GCF_059928025.1 of Delphinapterus leucas. NCBI lineage: Eukaryota > Metazoa > Chordata > Mammalia > Artiodactyla > Monodontidae > Delphinapterus > Delphinapterus leucas. The sequence continues at coordinate 70,568,265 of NC_143139.1, forward strand.
ACAAGAGACCCACTTCAGACCTAGGGACACATACAGACTGAAAGTGAGGGGATGGAAAAAGATATTCCATGCAAATGGATATCAAAAGAAAGCTGGAGTAGCAATTCTCATTAACAGACAAAACAGTCTTTATAATAAAGACTATTACAAGAGATAAAGAAGGATACTACATAATGATCAAGGTACCAATACAAGAAGACATAACAATTGTGAATATTTATGCACCCAACATAGGAGCACCTCAATACATAAGGCAGATGTTAACAGCCATAAAAGGGGAAATCAACAGTAACAAAATAATAGTAGGGGACGTTAACACCAGAGTAGGGGACCTTAAAACCCCACTTTCACCAACAGACACATCATGCAAAATGAAAATAAATAATGAAACAGAAGCTTTAAATGACAATTAGACAAGATGGACTTCATTGATATTTATAAGACGTTCCATCCAGAAACAATAGAATACACTTTCTTCTCAAGTGCTCATAGAACATTCTCCAGGATAAATCATACCTTGGGTCACAAATCAAGCCTCAGTAAATTTAATAAAATTGAAACCATACCAAGTATCTTTTCTGACAACAATATGAGACTAGATATCAATTACAGGAAAAAATCTGTAAAAAATAAAAACAGATGGAGACTAAACAATACACTACTAAATAACCAAGAGATCACTGAAGAAATCAAAGAGGAAACCAACAAATAGCTAGAAACAAATGACAATGAAAACAGGACGATTCAAAACCTATGGGATGCAGCAAAAGCAGTTCTAAGAGGGAAGTTTATAGCAATACAATCCTACCTCAAGAAACAAGAAATATCTCAAATAAATGACCTAAACTTACACCTAAAGCAATTAGAGAAAGAAGAAGAAGAACAACAAAAACTACGTTAGTAGAAAGACAGAAATCATAAAGATCAGATCAGAAATAAATGAAAAAGAAATGAAGGAAACAACAGCAAAGATCAATAAAACTAAAAGCTGGTTCTTTGAGAAGATAAAGAAAATTGATAAACCATTAGCCAGACTCATCAGGAAAAAAACAGAAAAGACTCACATCAACAGAATGAGAAAGGAAAAACGAGAAGTAACAATCGACACTGCAGAAATACAAAGGATAATAAGAGATAACTACAAGCAACTATATGCCAATAAAATGGACAACCTGGAGGAAACAAAGTTTGAGAAAAGCACAACCTTCCAAGACTGAACCAGGAAGAAATAGAAAATATAAACAGACAAATCACAAGCACTGAAATGGAAACTGATTAAAAATCTTCCAACAAACAAAAAAGCCCAGCACCAGATGGCTTTACAGGTGAATTCTATCAAAGATTTAGAAAAGAGCTAATGTCTATCCTTTTCAAACTCTTCCAAAATACAGCAGAGGGAGGAACACTCCCAAACTCATTCTACAAGGCCACCATCACACTTATACCAAAACTAGACAAAGATGTCACAGAAAAAACTACAGGCCAATTTCACTGATGAACATAGATGCAAAAATCCTCAACAAAATACTAGCAAACAGAATCCAACAGCACATTAAAAGGATCATACACCATGATCAAGTGGGGTTTATTCCAGGAATGCAAGGATTCTTCAATATATGCAAATCAATCAATGTGATACACCATATTACCAAACTGAAGTACAAAAACCATATGATCATCTCAACAGATGCACAAAAAGCTTTCGACAAAATTTCACCCCGATTTATGATAAAAACTCTCCAGAAAGTAGGCATAGAGGGAACTTACCTCAACATAACAAAGGCCATATATGACAAACCCAGAGCCAACATCATTCTCAATGGTGAAAAACTGAAACCATTTCCTCTAAGATCAGGGACAAGACAAGGCTGCCCACTCTCACCATTATTATTCAACATAGTTTTGGAAGTTTTAGCCACAGCATTCAGAGAAGAAAAAGAAATAAAAGGAATACAGATCAGAAAAGAAAAAGTAAAACTGTCACTGTTTGCAGATGACATGATACCATACACACAGAACCCTAAAGATGCTACCAGAACACTACTAGACCTAATCAATGAATTTGGTAAAGTAGCAGGATACAAAATTAATGCACAGAAATCTCTGGCATTCCTATACACTAACAATGAAAGATCAGAAAGAAAAACTAAGGAAACAATCCCATTCACGACTGCAATGCAATGAATAAAATACCGAGGAATAAACCTACCTAAGGAGGTAAAAGGCCTGTACTCACAAAACTATAAGACACTGATGAAAGACATCAAACATGACACAAACAGATGGAGAGATATACCATGTTCTTGGATTGGAAGAATCAACATTGTGAAAATGACTATACTAACCAAAGCAATCTACAGATTCAATGCAATCCCTATCAAACTATCAATGACATTTTCCACAGAAACAGAACAAAAAATTTCACAATTTGTATGGAAACACAAAAGACCCCAAACAGCCAAAGCAATCTTGAGAAAGAGAAACGGAGCTGGAGCAATCAGGCTCCCTGACTTCAGTCTATACTACAAAGCTACAGTAATCAAGACAGTATGGTACTGGCACAAAAGCAAACATATAGATCAATGGAACAGGACAGAAAGCCCAGAGATAAACCCACACACATATGGTCACCTTATCTTTGATAAAGGAGGCAAGCATATACAATGGAGAAAAGACAGCCTCTTCAATAAGTGATGCTGGGAAAACTGGACAGCTACATATAAAGGAATGAAAGTAGAACACTTTGTAACATCATACACAAAAGTAAACTCAAAATGGATGACAGACCTAAATGTAAGGCCAGACACTATCAAACTCTTCAAAGAAAACATAGGCAGAACACTGTATGAAATAAATCACAGCAAGATTCTTTTTGACCCACGTCCTAGAGTAATGGAAATAAAAACATAAATAAAGAAATGGGACCTAATGAAACTTAAAAGCTTTTGCACAGCACAGGAAACCATAAAAAAGACGAAAAGACAATTCTCAGAATGGGAGAAAATATTTGCAAATGAAGCAACTGACAAAGGATTAATTTCCAAAATTCACAAGCAGCTCATGCAGCTCAGTATCAAAAAAACAAGCAACCCAATACAAAAATGGGCAGAAGAGCTAAACAGAAATTTCTCCAAAGAAGATATGCAGTTTGCCAACAAACATATGAAAGGATGCTCAAGTCACTAATCATTATCGAGAAATGCAAATCAAAACTACAATGAGGTATCACCTCACACTGGTCAGAATGACCATCATCAAAAAATCTACAAACAATGAATGCTGGAGAGGGTGTGGAGAAAGGGAAACCCTCTTGCACTGTTGGTGGGAATGTAAATTGATACAACCACTATGGAGAACAGTATGGAGGTTCCTTAAAAAACTAAAAATAGAACTACATTACGACCCAGCAATCCCACTATTGGGCATATACCCTGAGAAAACCATAATTCAAAGAGTCATGTACCACAATGTTCACTGCAGCAATATTTACAATAGCCAGGATATGGAAGCAACTTAAGTGTCTATTGACAAATGAATGGATAAAGATGTGGCACATATATACAATGGAATGCTACTGAGTCATAAGAAGAAACGAAACTGAGTTATTTGCAGTCAGGTGGATGGACCTAGAGTCTGTCATACAGAGTGAAGTAAGTCAGAAAGAGAAAAACAAATACCATGCTAACACATATATATGGAATCAAAAAAAAAATTTTTTTTCTGAAGAACTTAGGGGCAGGACAGGAATAAAGATGCAGACGTAGAAAATGGATTTGAGGACACGGGGAGGGGGAAGGGTAAGCTGGGACGAAGTGAGAAAGTTGCAGTGACATACATACACGACCATATGTAAAACAGATAGTTAGCGGGAAGCAGCCACATAGCACAGGGAGATTAGCTCAGTGCTTTGTGACCTCATAGAGGGGAGGGACACACAAGAGGGAGGGAATACGAGGATATATGTATACATATAGCTGATTCACTTTGTTATACAGCAGCAACTAACACAACAACGTAAAGCATTTATACTACAATAAAGATGTTACCAAAAAACAAGGAAAAGTAGACACCAATATTTCTCATGAACAGAGATGCAAAGTCCTCAACAAAATGTTAATAAATTTTCTTTTTTGTACAAAAGAAATATGTTTAAATGGTCACAACAGCTAAACCCGCTATTATGTTTAGTAACATACCCTAGTGAATTTAGATATTTGACTCATTTAGGATCCTGTATTGTATAAATTTTATTTTATTTTATATTTTCACATCTTTATTGGAGTATAATTGCTTTACAATGGTGTGTTAGTTTCTGCTTTATAACAGAGTGAGTCAGTTATACATATACATATGTTCCCATATCTCTTCCCTCTTGCGTCTCCCTCCCTCCCACCCTCCCTATCCCACCACTCCAGGGGGTCACAAAGCACTGAGCTGATATCCCTGTGCTATGCGGCTGCTTCCCACTAGCTATCTACCTTACGTTTGGTAGTGTATATATGTCCATGACTCTCTCTTGCTTTGTCACAGCTCACCCTTCCCCCTCCCCATATCCTCAAGTCCGTTTTCCAGCAGGTCTGTGTCTTCATTCCTGTCTTACCCCTAGGTTCTTCATGACATTTTTTTCCTTAAATTCCATATATATGTGTTAGCATATGGTATTTGTCTTTCTCTTTCTGACTTACTTCACTCTGTATGACAGACTCTAGGTCTATCCACCTCATTACAAATAGCTCAATTTCGTTTCTTTTTATGGCTGAGTAGTATTCCATTGTATATATGTGCCACATCTTCTTTATCCATTCATCCGATGATGGGCACTTAGGTTGTTTCCATCTCCGGGCTATTGTAAATAGAGCTGCAATGAACATTTTGGTACATGACTCTTTTTGACTTATGGTTTTCTCAGGGTATATGCCCAGTAGTGAGATTGCTGGGTCATATGGTAGTTCTATTTGTAGTTTTTTAAGGAACCTCCATACTGTTCTCCATAGTGGCTGTACCAATTCACATTCCCACCAGCAGTGCAGGAGTGTTCCCTTTTCTCCACACCCTCTCCAGCATTTATTGTTTCTAGATTTTTTTGATGATGGCCATTCTGACTGGTGTGAGATGATATCTCATTGTAGTTTTGGTTTGCATTTCCCTAATGATTAATGATGTTGAGCATTCTTTCATGTGTTTGTTGGCAGTCTGTATATCTTCTTCGGAGAAATGTCTATTTAGGTCTTCTGCCCATGTTTGTATTGGGTTGTTTGTTTTTTTGTTATTGAGCTGCATGAGCTGCTTTTAAATTTTGGAAATTAGTCCTTTGTCAGTTGCTTCATTTGCAAATATTTTCTCCCATTGTGAGTTGTCTTTTGGTCTTGTTTATGGTTTCCTTTGCTGTGCAAAAGCTTTTAAGTTTCATTAGGTCCCATTTGTTTATTTTTGTTTTTATTTCCATTTCTCTAGGAGGTGGGTCAAAAAGGATCTTGCTGTGATTTATGTCATAGAGTGTTCTGCCTATATTTTCCTCTAAGAGTTTGATAGTGTCTGGCCTTACATTTAGGTCTTTATTCCATTTTGAGTTTACTTTTGTGTATGGTGTTAGGGAGTGCTCTAATTTCATACTTTTACATGTACCTCTCCAGTTCACCAATATTTCTCATGAACAGAGATGCAAATGTCCTCAACGAAATGTTAATAAATTGATTCCAACAATGTATAAAGAATTATATACCACAACTTAATGGGATTTATTACAAGTATGAAAGGCTGGTTTGACTTTGAACAGTAATTAAAGTAATCTATCATATCAACAGATTAAGAAAAAATATATCATTTGAGATAAAAAAAATATTTTCATGAATGCCCTTTCATGAAAAACTATCTGCAAACTAGGAATAGAAACAAACTTCCTCAACTTGATAAAGAACATCTGCAAAGAATGGAGTTTCTCATCTGGAGAGAAACTGGACACTTTTCCCCTAAAATCAGAAACAAGGCAAATATGTCCTCTCTCAACACTCCTACTCAACATTACCTAGCTATTTCAATAAGGGAAAAAATGGAAATAAAAGTTATATAGACTGGGAGGGAAGAAATAATACTGTCTTTTTTGGCAGGTAACATAATTGTCTAAATAGAATATTCCAAAGAATCTGCAATTACTGGTACCGATAAGCAAGTACAGAAAGGTTGTGCGATGCAAGGTTAACATACCAAAATCAGTTATTTTCACATATACTAGTAATGAACAATTGGATCTTGAAGTTTAAAAACATATATAATTTAAATAGCGCCAAAAAATAATTAGGTATAATACTAACAAAATACAGAGTTTCTGTAATATGTACACAGAAAACTACAGAACTCTGATAGAATGGATCAAAGATCTAAATAAATGAAGAGATATACTGTGTTCCTGGATTAAGATTCAATATTGTTAATATCAATATGAATTCTTCCCATCATGATCTATAGATTGATTGCAACCCAAATCAAAATCCCAGTGAGCTGTTTTATAGATAACAAACTGATTCTAAAGTTTACATGGAAAGATTAAAGACCTAGATTAGCCAACAAAATCAGTAAATGAACAAAGTTGGTAATAAGAACAATATAGTATTTGCAAAAGAATGGACACATAGATCAATGCAACAGAATGGAGACCCCAGCAAGAGACCCTCACACAAATACAGTAAGCTGATCTTTGAAAAAGAAGCAAACGTGATTCAAAGGAAGAAGAATAGTCTGTGCAACAACTGGTTCTCAACTATTATACAGTATATGCACAAAAATGAACCTAGAGACAAATATCACACCGTATACAAAAATTAACTCAAAAAGGATCAAAGATCTAAATGTAAAATGTAAATCTATAAAATAGGAGAAAATCTATATGATCTTTCATTCAATAGTGAGTTTTTATATGAAACATTAAAATTAAGACCTATGAAACAATAAAATGATAAGTTGGATTTTATTAAAATTAAAAAAATCTGTTCTGTGAAAGACATTGTTAAGAGAATGAAAAGACAAGCCACAGATTGGGAGAAAATATTTGCAAAATATATATCTGATAAAGTACTTATCTCCAAATTATACAAAGAACTCTTAAAACTCAACAATGTGGATACAAACAATCCAATTTTTAAATGCGCAAAATATCTGAAAAGAAAAATAACCAATGATAAAGGGATGGTAAATATATAAAACGATATTTAAGATCATTTGTAATTACAGAATTGCAAATACTAAAACCACAATGATATACCAATACACAGCTATTAGAATGGTTAAAATACAAAAAACTAACAATACCAAATGCTAGCAAGGATGTGGAGCAATAAGAACTCTCATTCATTTCTGCTGGAAATGAAAAATGATATAGCCACTTTGCAAGATAGTTTTCAGTTTCTTACAAACCTAAACATAATCTTATCATGAAATCCAGTTAACTGCAATTGCTCTCCTAGTCACTGACCCAACTGACTTCAAAACAGGCTTACACAGAAACTTCCACGTAAATGTTTATAACAGATTTATTCATAGTTTCCAAACACTGGAAGCAGTGAAAGTGTTAATAGGTGAATAGATAAACAAACTGTGATCATCCATACAATGAAATATTTAGCAATAAAAAGAAATGAGCTATCAAGCCACTCAACAATTTGAATGGATTTAAATTGATAAATTTTAAAAGGCTACCCACTTTATGATTCTGAATAAGTGATATTCTGAAAAAGATAAAACTATAGCAACAATAAAAAGTACTAGGAGTTTCCCAGGAGGTTATAGGGAAGTAGGGAGGTCTGAAACAGTGCAGCCCAGGAAAATTTTTAGCGTAGTGAAACTATTCTGTATAATACTGAATATAGATACATGACAATATGTATTTATCAAAACAGATGGAACATATAAAAATTTTAAAAACATAATTTAAGAGGTTAGAGGAGCCAAAGATGAAATGCAGAATGTAAGAAAACAATCTGTTATTACAAACGTATGAAACCATGAAGGGAGTGGGAGAAAAGGGTGTTGAAATAGTGATGTACGTGTGATTAAAGACAAAAGAAACAGTATATAAGTACTAAACTATACTAAATAAAGTCATTTCCCAAGGTGACACAGTTTAACAATTCTGACACTGCTCTACATGTATACTGGAATTGAATAATTAAGCAAATGGATTGCAAATGGTAGGAACCACATTTCTCACTGTTAGATTAAGAGTCTACAGATAAGCAAGGGAAAGAGGCTAGAATGATCTATGTGGTAATAGATTATTGTTGGAGACATCAGTATGAACTCATGTTTATCTTAATATAGATACAAATGGTTACATACAGAAATATTCAGAGATACATATAAACAAGTATTAGTACACACACCTGTATTTACAAGCGCTTTCAGTGGAAAGGCCTAGAAGCAACTACAACCAGTAGCAATGAGCACACCTAGCACCTAGATTCTTGTTCTCTAAAATTATTCTTCAATTAAAGGAACCAGGCCTCCTTGGACAGCTGGCTGAATGTATGGCTGAAGCAGGGAATACACAAGGTGGGTCTGGAGCAACTAGTAAGGCCAGAAAGAAAGTGTTCAATAACACACACACACACACACAATGACTGGTTTATGTAAAACATACACAGGAGCCAACTCAAAGAGCATTCAATGGCCAAAGCTGTAATCATCTGAGGCAACAAATTAAATAAAATGGTGTTAAATTATAACCAAAATATATAAAATAATACGCATGATTCCATACTGATAGAAATAATTGATTAAATCAACAAATAAATGGGGGGAAATCTCCAGTGTAGAATTCCAAATAATGTACGTACCTATTCTGCTCTCAAGGAGGTGGAGTATAAATTCCCACTCCTTAAGTGTGTGCTGCACAGAGTGACTTCTTCCCAGAGAGCATTAATATGGAAAGGCGAGGTAGGTGGGGTGGTAACCTTAGAGTAGGGAAACTTGGCAAACACTGCTTCAGCCAGTGAACAAGGTTAAGATCAACAGTGATAAGTCATGTGGATAATATGTACCCTTGGTATACTGTGATGATAATGTAACTTTAGCTCTGTGGTCTTCCTCCCAAGAACACCTAAACCCCAGTATAATCATGAGAAAAACAGATAAACTCAAATTGAAGGACATTCTACAGAGTACCCAGCCACTCACTACTCATCTAAACTCTCAAGGTCATTAAATAAAGGGAAAAAAGGGGGGAATCAAAGAAAGTATAAGAAACTGTAACAGTCAAGAAGAGGCTAAAGAGACATGATAACTAAATGCAATGTAGTATCTTGGATAAGACACTGGAAAAGCAAGAGGACATTAGGTAAAAAGGAAGGAAATCTGAATAAGACATGAATTAAATAATGATGTATTGCTATTTTTTCATTAATTGTAACATGTGTACCATATGAAAGTAATGTTAACCACCAGGAAAGCTGGGTGCGTAATATAATGCAACTCTCTTTACTATCCTCACAATTTTTCTGTAAATATAAGTATTTTCTAAAAATTAAAATTCATTAAGAAATCAAATTTAAAAAAATAAGCAGTACACTGAAAATCTCTTCCACGAGGAGCTGCAACTTAAACAATATAAAAGAAAATTGTCAACCCAAGTGTCCATCAACAACAGATGAATAGGTAAAGTAGATGTGGTTGTCGGTGTTCACACACACACAGACACACACACACACACACAAAATGGAACAGTACCCAGCAATAAAAAAGTAAAATTTGGGCTTCCCTGGTGGCGCAGTGGTTGAGAGTCCGCCTGCCGATGCAGGGGACACAGGTTCGTGCCCCGGTCCAGGAAGATCCCACATGCCACGGAGCGGCTGGGCCCGTGAGCCATGGCCGCTTAGCCTGCGCATCTGGAGCCTGTGCTCCGCAACAGGAGAGGCCACAACAGTGAACGGCCTGCGTACCGCAAAAAAAAACAAAAAACAAAAAAAACCTAAAATTTTACCATTTGCAACAACATGGATGGACCTGGAGAATAGTATGCTTAGTGAAATAAGTCAGAGAAAACCAAATACTGTATGTTATCACTTATATATGGAATCTAAAAAATAATACAAATGAATAATACAAAATAATTCAAAAAAATATAGCAAAACAGAAACAGACTCACAGATACAGAGAATACACTAGTGGTTACCAGTGGGGAGAGGGAAAGGGGGGAGGGGCAAGACAGCGGTAGGAGATTAAGAGGTACAAACTGCTCTGTATATTGATAAAATAAACTACAAGGATATATTGTACAGCAAAGGGAATATAGCCAATATTTTATAATAACTTTAAATGGTATATAATCTACAAAAATACTGAATTGCTGTGTTGTACACCTGAAACTAAAATAATATTGTAAATCAACTATACTTCAATAAAAAAAACCTAAGAAAATTGTCAGTAACTTTTATGAATTGGTCACAGAAGAGGGAATTCTTTGACTGTGGTCATATCAAAGGCTTCTTGACAAAAAAATAAAATTTAATAACATATTAAAAAAACCTCATAACCTTTCTACAGAGAGTGCCTTCATGGAGGTATTAATGAAACAAAGAAACAAGAGTTGAGCCTTAATTTCTTCATGTTTCTGTATTAAACTTTCAATATCTTTTCTCTTGTCATTATTATTTATGATTGTCCTCATCAGGTACTCTTTAAAATTACATAACATTTTAAGTTAATGACTTGTTATCATTAACTTTCGGCAGTAGTCAAAAAAGATTTGTCTCAGATTCTCCAGGAATGTTAGGTCCAGATTTGCTTATAATCTTTTAAAGTAAAAACACTGGAAAAATACTGTCGGTTTGCAAACTCAGGAGCTTCTCTGGGTGAAATCTGAAACTGGCCCTCATACACAGAGGGCAAGGAGGGACTGGAGAAAGAGGCAGACCCTTCCAGATTGCAGGTGGCAGCTTTAATAAGCAAGGGAACTTACATGTGCTTGTCTTGGGCAGCCACAAGATGTATAGATCTCCACATCCACCCACCAGAATCTTAGAAGTTTATATAAAGGCCTTAACAGGGTTCAGTCATGTATAGAGTCCAGATAGTCTCAAAGTTGCATCTTTGAAATGGCTCTAGCTATGTAAATGGTGGGCAGAAAGGGGGTAAGCAGTCTCCAATTGCCCGGGTCCTGCTCGGGTGTTAACCAGCAGTCATGTCCTCTCAAGGACCTCCTCCAACAAATACTGTCTCAACAGCGTACCAGCCTTCCCAGACTTACAGAGAAGCATACAAAGAGAAGGAAGTTCAGTAAAGAGAAAGCTCATGGTCCTACTGCACAGAGAAATGTATCCAAATAGCATACTGACCCTTAAGGTCACTAAACTTTGCTGAAGCAGTGGCAGCCAAAAAAAGGAATATGATGAGACCTGGAAGAAGTATCAACGTTTTCTGAAGAAACAAATGAAGTTATGTAATATAAGTGTAGTGTTGTGTGTACACAGTATATAAGTTTTGTTCATTAAAAAACAAAAGCCTATGCCATACCCTGAAGAGAAACTTTGAAACCAATCTAACCACATTCTACCAAATTAGTATTATCCATATCTTACTACTAACAAGAGATAAATTAAAATTAATTAGGAAATTTTATATATTAAAAATGTTTAATTTAGGTTCAGAAATTCATTTAGCCTACAGAAAATACCCTTAGGCATTTTGATTTTAGTGACTCATCAACTAATTTCTCCTAGAATGTTTGAGAAAGGCCCATAAGTGAAATGATACAAGCTAAATCATTAGAATAAAATTCAGGGTTTTTTTTTCTTTTCTTTCTTTTTTTTTAAATCAGACAACTACCTTTTCTTATAATAGAAAGAATCCAAAGGAATTATGTTAAATCCAAGTGACTTTTATGAAGAAATAAAAGCTTTACTACACCAATGTTACATAAAATTTCAGTGTTTCAAATGAAAGAAACCCAGAGATGAGTTTGATGAGTCTTTTTGTTCAAATTCAGGACTAATCATGTGTTTCATAAAGGAAGACTTATCAGCAAGATATTCAAAGGAAAGTATTGACTTGCTCACATAAAGCTTTAAATCTCCTACCCAGAAATCTGAAAAGACTAAACAAGGATTCTGTCTTTTGGTGAGATGAGGGAATAAAAACAACTTAGGAAACTGAATACTTTCATTATGGATTACTGAAAAGACTTGTAAGTAAAGATCCTTGTTCATCTTGTTCATGTGAAGCATATCTAAAACTACACTTATTTTATCTGGAGGCCACAAGTAAAAATAATATTACCAAAAATATGTGAGATATAACTTTGTATTTAAAGAAAACTAAACTTCCTGCCCATACACATTTTCTGAGCATCACAATGAGTTATTTCCAAGAGCTGTTGAATTTCCATTCTCTTTCTCTCCTTTCTCTCTTTTTACCATTGTTTCACTTCTCCTTCCAAACCTCACATTTATTAGGAAACTGATGTTATATTCTTCATGATTTAGCCTGCCTGTAAAGAAATGTTGTCACAATTTATTTAACTTTATTTGAGGAAAAATATTTCTACTGGTTTAAATTCTAAGTTATTGACAGAATAAAGCAATGGCAGATAATTTGAGGGCCACCAGCCCAGAGTTCTCTTTCACAGTCTAAAATCCCTACTCTTAGTAGTTTGCTTATGGAACCAGTTTCTAGAAGGCTGCTGTTAAGTTATGAATACGCCACCTTACTATCAGTTTTTTCTATAACTATTTATTGAGTGATTCCTTTGGAAACTTTATTGGGATCACTGAAGTGTGTTCTCTGCTAAGAAGTAAAACATTCAGATTATGGGTCTCTTTCTGAAATTTAGGCTTGGATATAGCAACACCATGAGGAATCCCAGCAGCTCAGAAGATACAAAAGGGAACCAAAGAGCAAGGAAATTCTTTTGTGTTCCTGGTCCTAATTCCAACATGAGTGAGGTGAGGGGGTTCCCACCACACCAACAAATAATTATCACAAGCCCTGGTTTCAGGTAATTCAACCCAGTTCTGGCACTATCTACCTGGAGATAGCATCAGATCCCACAGATTAAGGGTTCATTCCTACAAAACTAGTCCTCCTTCCCCCACTTCAGATGCCAGTCCCAAGCCCAGGTTGTTATCTGTACTTCTCAACAACTGGCTATATATAAACAGAAGTTCCCAAGACCTTCTCCTTGGGTTTGGTTAATTTGCTAGAGCAACTCACAGAACCCAGGAAACCTATTTACTCACTAGATTACCAGTTTATGGTAAAAGGCAATAATTCAGAAACAGTCAGATGAAAGAGATGCATGAGGCAAGGTATGGGGAAAGGGCTCAAAGCTTCTATGTTCTCTTCCCAAATCTCCATGTGCTCACCTACCTGGAAGTTCTCCAAACCCTGTGCTTTTGGGTTTTTAGGAGGCTTCAGTACTCTGCTAGATTGATTAAATCCCTGGCCACTGGCGATTGAATTCAATCTCTAGCCCCACTCCCACAGGAGGTGGGGGAGGTGGGGTGAGAAACTGAATATCTAACCCTCTAATCACAAGGCTGGTTCTCCTAGCAACCAGCCCCCTGAACCTTTTGATTACCTAAGGGCTTTTCAAAATCACCTTATTAACATAACAAAAGATACCTTTATTGCTCTTATCACAGGGAATTCCAAGAGTTTAGGAGCCAAGAGCCAGGAACCAGGGACAAAAAACAAATATATATGAGAAACATATTTTGGTCATTTGAATGACCAGATACAGATTTCTTATAAATCACAGTATCACAGAGGTACTGGATTAATGAAAAGCAGCTAAATTTTAAGAAACTTCAGTGGGCACAGGAAACTTCAGAATTTCAGGAGTTCCAAAGCTTCTAGTTAAATTGTTTATTAAGGAAAACACACACACACACAAGAAACTATTTTGTTAGGGATGACCAAGTTTGGAGCTAAAACTAATGCCAAACGAAGTCATATATACAATAAATAAAATGTTCCTGTCTATCTGTCCTGACATCACAGAGTAAAGAATAAAGGAATTTTCACTAAATTTGAAGGGTAGGTGGAAAATATGAAATTTACTTGTTGGATCTAAAAAAATTAATAAACAGAAACCTCAATTAAATAGAGTTGAGAGACCAGAAGGGGGAGCTCTCATGCCCTGCAATGATAGCAGAGCCCAACAGGAAGAAGAAAGACTCCTCTTCTTACCTGACAAGGACTCAGCCAATGAAAAGCCATGGACTCCTTATTTACTATAGGTCAGCCAACTTCGTCTTCCCCTCTATGAAAATGTTCTCCTTCCCTTGCTGTGCCAGGATGTGCACATGGCTTGCCGTGGTTGCAGACCCCAAATTGCAATTCTCTGCTGATCCTGAATAAACCCATCTTTGCTGTAGAAATATCTGGCAGTCTATTTTTTTCAGGTCAACAGATCCCTCCAGGACATCTCAAAGAATTAGACAGTTACCATTCGAAGAGCCCAAAACTGAGCTATATCAGATGCCCATGTGTCCGCTAATTGTGGAGGTGTTGTAAATGTGTACTCAGGTGCTATGGTTGAAGAATGAATTGAGATCAACAAAATAGTCTATATCGAAGCTGAATTTATTAACCTGTCAGTCAAGAAAGAGCTCACCATGCCGGAACAAATTCTGGTGAATAGTGATATATGCTCTAAGCACAGACTGTTTTCAACAAAGTCTGAAAAAAGGTACATAATTTTTTTTTCTCTGTCTTCTATGAATATAGAAAAAGCAAATACACCATACTAAAATGGCAAAAGAAGAATCTTCAAAATATGGGTGTGGATTGTAGTTTAGCTCCTTATCTTATTGGACTACTATACAGAGTCTGTTCTGTAGTTAATTTTTAACATAAATATGGTAGAGCTAATGATTAAAAAATAAGTGATAGGTTCTCCAATTTCAACCGAATTTAAAATTCACAGTAGCCTTATGGTATCTGAGATATTATGTAATTTTACCAGTAAAGAGACCAAGTCTCATAGAACTTAAGATATTCCTATCATCATCTCCCTAGAAATGTCCTTCCTGGGTCCCTAGAAATTGGGAGAATGCAGGTTTGTGTAACAATAAAACTCATCCTCTTTCCTCCACAGCATACTAATAAAGTAATTATTCTTACCTAATGCTTTCTGTTAGACCTTAGAAGTGTTTCTCTTTCCTTGGTGAGAGACACTTGAGGTGGAAAAAGACATATCATTAAAAAATTGTTTATTTTGTTGTCAAAAGTGGTTTAAAGTGTTGTTTTTGTTTTCTTTACTCAACTACTAGCTCCAATCTGAATATTTCACCTCTATTTTCACAGCTGCCTCCTGACAAACTTGCCAGGCTATGAATTCTTTTCCTCACCTAAGGACTGCAGAACTGCAATTGCTCATAAGTTCAGAAAGATTCTTTTTAGTATTTATATCTTACTTTTACCTTGTCTTAATATGATGCATTTTTAGTTATCATAGACTTGCTTTCCCTCCTTACTAAAACTTCTTTACTCTAACATTTGGCTCAGGCAACAGCCGCTCATTTTTAAAGTATTACACATTGTTTAGGAGAGTTGTGAAAAATAGAACTCAACCCTCATTTCTAGTTACTCTGAAACCTGAGTATACATATTTTGTTATTGTTTTTACCAAGCATTATTCCAAGCCTCAAGTAGTATCCAGCCAATAACTCACCAATCTTATATACCATCATCTCTTTTTCCTATAATAGGCTCCTCTCAAGTTTCCAAAACAAGCACACTGTAAGAACCCTGCAGAAATCTCTCCAGTCAACATTTCCTTAGCAAAACATCTCTTGGTTTTTTTATACTCAAGTTTTAAAAATGTATATGTTGGATATGGCATGATAAAGTTGGTGCAGCCACAGCAAGAGATGAGAATGAAACTTGGTAAAGTTTACGTTACTCACAGGGCTAGAAAAGGGGTTTCTGCATGCCACACAAGGTCACAAGGAAGTCACTAGGGTGGTCAGAGGCAGAAGAATGGAGCAAGAGGGGAGCTTAGGCCACAGTCTTCATTGGGGTGTCCACAGGAAAGGCAAAACAAGGCACAATAAACAGTTTCAGACTGAGTAGTTTAAATAACTCCAGCAGGCTTTGGGGCATAGGAGTGGTCTCTAGTTGCTGGGTACTTGGCCCAAGGATAATTTAGGGCTAAGGAAATACTGGCCTGGTGTGTGAGAACCAAATAAGGAGGTACTTGGGGGTACAAGCAGGATTGGTTGGTGTGTACAGTTGACCCTTGAACAACATGGGTTTGAATCACCTTGTCAAACTTATTGTCAATGTTTGACAACTAATTGTCCACTTATATGTGGGTTCTTTTTTCAATAAATATAGTACATGTATTTTCATTTTACAGATCTTTAAATTAACTAAGCTTGGGGAAAAGTTTGTGTTTGATTAGAGATCACAATATGTGGAATAAAAAGAAACCTAGGGTTTGAGTCCTGATTCTATCCAAACCGTTTCAGCTTCTTGCCCTGGGGTGAGTCATTAATCAGTCCCTTTGGTTTTGAGGCAGAGATAGCAGTACATACATTTTTGATTGTGAGGGAGGTCAGTGCCCCTAACCCCTCTGTTGTTCAAGGGTCAACTTTATATGAAAGGAATTTTTAGAGGCAAGTTGCTATTGTCATTGGGAATTAGCTAATCCCGGAAGGGGCAATCTCTCTCCAGCCAGAAATGTTTTTTTAAAATATCAAAACGTTATAATATACAGAAAATTATACACACACACACATATATACACACAAAATACAAGCCAAATTTCATAGACGGTATATACCTCTGAAAACATTTTTAACCAGTGTTTATAATGGGAAAATAATGTAAATTTTTATTCCCCAAACTCAATATAATATTTTTAATTTTAAAAAATGTGGGAAAATCTTGAACTGCATTCCATATCGAATTATTAGACTGTCATAATCAGGTGAATAGATTTTGCAAAATTACCAGTGAAGGGGATAAGCATCATATATGTCATGTACAAAGTACCTTTAATTATAAACTATTGTTTGGTGGTCAGAAAATCATATTTTCAGCTTCTTACATTCTAATATGATAATGTGTTATAGACATTTCTGATTTTAGTTACATTTTAGAATATTGTTGAGGCCTGGGTTTTTGTGAAATGCACTATTTTTTTCCCACTTAAGAATAATGAGAACTAGGCTCTTGGTTAGTGTTTCCATGTAGAACAACTGATTTTCAGGAAGAGATTACTGGCATTCAGTGGAGATAACTATATTTGTTGAAAACTATTTTAGGTCCCAAGAGTATCAGTGTCATGAGTTAAACTGCAATGGGGACAGTTACCTTCACACTCTCTTTATAACTACGAGTTCTAAACTTGCAAATCATACTACTGTCATTATTACTTAAACTTGAGTTCAAGCAAAAAAAGATCTCTAATTTCTTCCTCTCAGTATCTATAGTTGTCATCTGCAGTTTCTGGCTGCTTATTATTCATTCGCCCTAATTCTGGAAGAACTTCTTGATTTCCCTCTGAAAAACTACCCTCTAACCTCTCAGTTTGGGGCATGGGGATATAGATTGATCTCATCTCTGATTCACATGATTCATACATATGCAGTCATACTATTTAATTGTCCTAATCACTGTGATCAGTTCACAGGTAGACAGGTGATCCAAGCAAGAATAAGAACTTTAGAAAGTACTTTTGCTTTACTCATTGGGAAAATTGCTGGATGCTCTTTCCTTTTGATTGTTAAGGTAACAGGCTATAAGCCCAATCCTTTTGAAGCGATCTTGCCACCACATGGAAGAGCTTTCATAAAAACACAAGAGAAAGAGTGGATTGAGCCCTAATGACATCATCATAGTCTGTGGATCCAGGCATGTCCAGGATCCAGGATCATGAAGCCCAGACATCCTTCTGGGTGATAAATACGAGTTTAAGATCTTCCTTCATAGTTCAACACACTTGCAGTAAAAGTACTGGCTCTTTCAGACTATCTTTTGGGTTAAATAAAAATGTCTTTCAATTCTTCCTTGCCCACTGGATAGTTTTAACAGAACATAGAATTTTTAAATATCAGACACTAAAATATAATTATTGAGAGTGCCATTTTATTGGATCTAATAAACACAAAAAAAGACCCAACTTCAGAGAGGTCCTTCAGAGACCCAACTTCAGAGAGATCCTGTCTGGACCCAAGCCCCATTGCCTCGAGGACCCAAGGAAGAAACTGGAAAGCAAACCACATGTTCCAAAGTCTTCCAAGGCATCATGCACCTCTTGTGTCAGCACACTCTTTTTATGTCATCACAGCGCCTCTTTGTGTTTCTAGGAGACTTTGAGGGTCACCACAGTGTCACTCTGCATCATCTGGGCATATCTATCCATCACCATCATCACTGTGCCTCTCTGAGTTATCCTGCATCATCTTACGTGCCTCTCACTTCAACACAGCAATTCTGAAAAGCAATGCTACATCTTTCTGGACTCCTCTGAGAATTTAATAAAAAGCCTTGGGCTTGCTTCCCCAGAAAAGCACTCAATGTGTTTTATCAAATTCTGGATGACTGTACAGGCTGAGACTGAGAACAGGTACACTGAATCAGCTGAAATGGGTCCCAAAGACCATCCAGGAGGTGGAAGTTTGAACACTGACTTGCGCCCCACATGCCCCACCCAAGACTGGAATGCAGGGCCACATGGTAACTTTTGTAGGACCTAATAAGCACTTTTCACTTTGTGGACCCTATCCTCCATATAAATTGGCATAAAGATAAATATATTATATATTAAAACATTGTCTTCAATGAAAAAAAGAAAAAAAAGCAAAAGGCATGGATAATGCATATTGGAAGGGCAAGAAACTGGGCAAAAAATTTGATCCACTAAAGGGCCCATTATCTAGGCTCCCATGTTAGTGCCTTCTAATGCAAGGCTACAAATGCAGCCTTTTAATTATACTGCCATTCATTAAAAATCCCTAAAATGTCTCCAATATTCACAGATACATTTTGAGGGATTAATTATGGAGCAATCACCATACAATGTGCTACACTGGTCCACCACCATGGACGTGGTTAATTGGACCAGTGGTGGATCCTATCCCAATGGCACCATACAGAGGAAGTGCAGAGATCTTAGAGGCAGCCTCTAACTGCTGCATTCTATACTGGATAATGACTAATGAATCCAACCAAATTCATTCTCTGATGACAGTTTGAATTTGAGATGGAAAGAAGGCCTGGGTCATGATCAGAGCAGACTATCAGAATTGTCTTCAGACCCACTCTCAGCAAAAAGTAACTACTGTTGCAAACTGAGCTGCAGTGAATGATATTTCAGTTCTTCCTGTGGCCTGGCCATGCTGTTAACGAGAATCTTTCCTATCCATAGACACATTTCTTAACCTGCCTCCTTGTCTCCAGTACCACACATCTCCAATCTACTTTCTAATTTTTCAACAATTTATCTTCATTCAAACGTTTCATTACCCACAAAACAAAATATATGCTTAGTAAATAATTTCTAAATTTTTAAATATTAGTAACCTCAGATTATAATGAAAGTTAAAAAATTTCCTAAAATATATATGCAGAAAATAATGACTTTTAATTTATGAAATGTCTATGGTTTCTAAACTTTTGAAAATCAAGACAAAAATTCTATCAAGCTCAAGAATCGATTACAGGGCTTCCCTGATGGCGCAGTGGTCGGGAGTCCGCCTGCAGATGCAGGGGACGCGGGTTCGTGCCCCGGTCTGGGAAGATCCCACATGCCGCGGAGCGGCTGGGCCCGTGAGCCATGGCCGCTGAGCCTGCGCGTCCGGAGCCTGTGCTCCGCAACGGGACAGGCCACAGCAGTGAAAGGCCCGCATACCGAAAAAAAAAAAAAAAAAAAAAAAAAGAATCGATTACAGACTTCAGTATCAAACAGAAACTTAAGCAGTGACAATCTTAAAGCCAATTAAATCTTCCAATTCTATTTGTATATGAATAGCGAACTATATGAAAGAATATCCCCCAAACCTAACAGTGATTACACTTAGAGATGAGAGAGATTTAGGAGAGCATTTCATTTTCCCCATGTTTGTCAATTTCTCATGATTTTAAGACATCATTCATTACTTTTTATGGTAAAATTAATTAAAACCTCTCTTTACTCATCCACATGTTCAGTATTCTGCCTGATACACAAGAAGTAACAGGGAAATATTGTCCCAAAGCTTGTCCTTACAGTGAACTTACCTTGGAAGTCAGAAAGCAGAGTAAAAGAAGACAACAAAGGAGAACGGTATTAATAAACCTGGGAAATATAAAGATATTAAGAAGAATCATTTCTCACTACTGTTTTTGATGGTGTTTTCTCTAATGAAGGTGCAAGTTAACTTCCGCATTGAGTAGGATCACACACTTAAGTAATACATCATTTTAAGAGGTCATGAGTTAGTTCCACTTCAATCTGAGTTCACAATGTATTCATCTTTAACATATATTAAAAAATAAACTTTAAGAATTTGAAATTAAAATGTATCATAGAAGACAAATTTGTGCTAGAACAATCAAAACTAAAATATTATGCTACTGACAGAAGCATTAAAGAAAAGTAAATTGTTCTGTGATTATAAAGTTACCATACCTATCAAAAAGTCAACCCTTTTCTACTATAATTAAATGATGTTCCTTTCTGAAGTACCTATAATATATTAAGCTGGCATGAAAAATCTTATGAAGTCACAGGACTTCATGAATAATTCATTGGCTTTGTATTCATATATTTTTCATTACGCATATAACCTGCTTATTTAATTATTTTATTTATTTTACCTATTACTTTGACAATCATAATAAAATAGGCCTGATTAGAGAAATATCCTTGTGAAAATTTGAAATGGTCAAGGGAGTCTTACTTTTAATGGTGTCATTTAACTTCCATGACACGTTCCAATCTTTGCCATGAAAAAGACAGCAGCCCTGACTCTCATATTGCAAGTCAAAGCAGTTATCAGCTACACTGTCTTAACCCTATTTTACTTGTTAGTTTTGCTAAATGGAATGTTTTGCTAACTCAAGTATCCTTCACATCATTCCCTAATTTTTCTTCAAAAGTAATCCAAGCCTCCTTTGTTTAGACCAAACTTCTTATCAGGGCATTCCAGGCTTTTCATAATCGGACAAAAGACTTTCCTTCCAGACACAATTCATATCACTCCCAACTATGAATCTTTCATTCTAGCTCTATCAAATTTCTTGCCACTATACAAAATGTGAAAATACCATGTGTCCAACTTTTTTCCTTCTTCCTGAGATTGTCTATCTCTTCAGTGGTTGTCAAAAACTACATCCTAGCTCTCATGTTTAATATTCAAATATCCCATCGTGTGAGGTGTCTTCCCAAAATACTCTCTAGCATAACTGCCTGCCTAGGGTTTCCACTGTGAGAATCATTAACTGTGGAGCTATCATGTATAGTTGTGCAGTCTGTGCACTGCCCAAAAGTACCCAGAGGAGAGAATGACAACATAAATCCAACGAGTACTCCATTTGCTATGCCTGTGTCCTAGCATAAGGAGGTATCCTGCAGGGGAAAAATTTTAAAAAGTGTGGGGTGGGGGATGGGAGGGTGCCTTTTTTGTACTTCAAAATGTCATTAGTTTTCTGAACCGTCTGGTAAAGGGACTATCTTTGCCTAGAGGGGGAGCTTGTTCTAATTTAGAACAAGGCAGGGGTTTTTCTAATTCACACAAATTTGCTATATAGTCTAGCTGCCAACCCTGCGGGCCACAGCACCGCTTAGTTAGCTATAGGTACATTTTTCTCAGGTAAATATGACCTGAGAACAAACTAGGTACCTATTGAACTTAGAATAAGTAGTAACCCAGTAACTACAATAAATGCTATATAGTCAATGAATTATTCCTTTGGAAGACAAAACTGAGGAGAGAATTGCATCAAATTTAAGATCCAGGAATAAAACCCTGCTACTAGCATTCCCAGCATATTTAATTTATCTGGTTGTGATTTGAAATAAGTCACCATTTTTTCCAAAGCATCATATCAACTCATAGTAGTGGTTAGGATTCCTCTGCATTCAGAAAATATCTACTCCAAAATAGAATTGATTTGTTTTCATTCCATCTACATAATTCATTGGGATAAAACTTCCTTATTAGTTTCTTCACAGGGAGGACAAATGCCTCTTTAATTTTAAACATATCAACCTGAAAATGCTATACATATCAAATAGAATAATGACTGACATTATAAGGAACACAATATCAAATTGCCCATTATTCTCTCAGAACAAATATACACCTTCATTGGTACTTTATAAGCTTCATGAGGAGAAATCCAATTAGATATTTAAACCACAGTGGGGGCTGGAGGATATTATGTGATGGAGAGACTACCATTCTATCCTTAGCAATAATATCCTGTATAATGTGTACTGCATAAGTAAAGATCTGCCATGTGAAAATACTCCTTTATATTTAGAAATCACTTAACTACGATGTAGCTTTCCATCTAACTCCCAGCTTGAGTCAACACCATCAATTATCATAGAGATAAAAACTGTTATTTAGTTCAGTTTCATATGCTGCTCTTTTACCCAATTATTTTAAAAATATCATTAATGTATTAAATCAATAAAATTCACACTTTCATGTGTTTGTTAAATGAATTTAAAAGTTTGATAACTTTTTGAGTGCAGAAAGGAGCTATGGGAAAGGCTTCTCTGGAATGGTGGCAAAGGTCTATTTCTTAGCCTGTGTGGACCATTACAAACTTCTTTTAATGGTATATTCTACACAAATGCAAAAGTCATGGTTTACAATGTTGTTCTTTTTCTCAAAACCTTTCTATGACTTACCTGTCTCACATGGAATAAAACCTGAAGTTCTTACTATTATTCTTACTATTATTTTGCTATTAAGCAAAATTATTAGGCATCCATTATGTGCTGATACTGTGTTGGGTGCAAGAGCACAAAGATTATTAAGACACAATTTCTTTCCTTCAAGAGACACAAAGCTGAGTAAAAATCAGTCCCTGACTCTAAAGAGCGTACAGTCCAATGAGGAAGACAGGCATATGAAAACAAATATCACAAATATAACTGGAGCAACAATGGAATGCTATTACAGGATCCAAGAGCCTGGGAGCTTTAGGAAGATTTTTCTAAGGATGTTTGAGATGTTTCACAAGATGCGTAGGAGTTATACAAGTGAATGAGTGGTGGGGGAGGCGGTGCTGGAGGCCATTTCAGAGTCATGGGGTGAGGGACCATGAGGCTAGAGAGAAGACAGGGCTCATAACAGGAAGGGCCCCGTAAGCCCACAAGGGCTCAGACAATTAGCAAGCAATTAGTGTGATCAGTGTGTGGGTGTGTGGAGCACAGATGTGAAAGAGCACAGGACTGACAGCAAAGAGAGCATTAGGGAGTTGTGAGTAATTGTCCAAGAGAGACAGTAACAACCTGACCAGGTTGGAGCGGTAAATATAAAGAAGAGGACACACATATGAAGATATTTCAGAAGGTCAATCAGGAGGACTTTTGGGTTTATTGGAATGAGAAGACAGGAAAGGAATAGATGGTCATTGAAATATTGGTGGTACAAGAGAAAGTGAACAGTTTGCAACGAAGCAACCAACAAGGGATTAATCTCCAAAATATACAAACAGCTCATGAAGCTCAATATCAAAAAATCAAACAACCCAATCAAAAAATGGGTGGAAGATCTTAATAGACATTTCTCCAAAGAAGACATACAGATGGCCAAAAAGCACATGAAAATATGCTCAACATCACTATTAGAGAAACGAAAATCAAAACTAAAATGAGGTATTATCACTTCACACTGGTCAGAATGGCCATCATCAATAAATCTACAAACAATAAATGCTGGAGAGGGTGTGGAGAAAAGGGAACCCTCCTACACTGTTGGTGGGAATGTAAATTGGTACAACCACTATGGAGAACAGTATGGAGGTTCCTTAAAAAACTAAAACTATAACTACCATATGACCCAGCAATCCCACTCCTGGGCATATATCTGGAGAAAACCATAATTTGAAAAGATACATGCACCCCAGTGTTCACTGCAGCACAATTTACAATGGCCAAGACATGGAAGCAACTTAAATGTCCATCGACAGAGGAGTGGATAAAGAAGATGTGGTACATATATACAATGGAATACTACTCAGCCATAAAAAAGAATGAAATAATGCCATTTGCAGCAACATGGATGGACCTAGAGATTGTCATACTGAGTGAAGTAAGTCAGAAAGAGAAAGAGAAATATCATATGATATCACTTATATGTGGAATCTAAAAACTGGTACAAATGAACTTATTTACAAAACAGAAATAGAGTCACAGATGTAGAAAACAAACCTATGGTTATCAGGAAGGAGAGTGAGGGGGAGGGATAAATTGGGAGATTGTGAATGACATATACACACTATTACATATAAAATAGATAACTAATAAGGACCTACCATATAGCACAGGGAACTCTACTCAATACTCTGTAATGACCTATATGGGAAAAGAATCTAAAAAAGAGTGGATAGATGTATACGTATAACTGATTCACTTTGCTGTACACCTGAAACTAACACAACATGGTAAATCAACTATACTCCAATAAAATTTTTTAAAAATAAAATAAAGTGACATTCATGAGGAAAAAAAGAGAAATTGAACAGAAACGGCTACAGTATTGTTAATATAGAATACAGGATTGAGTTATTCAAAATATTTGCTGCTTGCTCCCTCTGGGTGAATTATCCATTACCAGCTGTCGACACCAAATTTTTTCCTGTGACTTGCGTAGGCTGTTGAAATGGGAACAGAAGTGATATGCTGAATTTCCAAGAAGAAATTTTAAGATCATTTGCAAGGTTCTATTATGTTCTATTTTTCCTCAAACATGAGGTCAACATCTCAGATCAAGGTTATTCCTTTAGTTCTGGTCCAGAACGGAAGACAACGCGAGGAGCACGGCCCTGGAGCAATGCTGCTGATCCAGAATGCACACGCAGCATGAGAGAGAAATAAACCTTGGTTGTCGTAAGCTACTGACATTTCTGGGCTGTGTATTTCTGCGATATATCCAAGCCTAATTAATTCAATAGCTATCCTAATATTAGTCTAAGAATAAGTAATTGTCTAAACGACTTATTGAAGAGTAAATGGAGTGAGCTTGATAGAAGCTGAGAGTACATGAGTGCTCATGTCAAGGGCAGAATTGTAAATTATCATGAGGCAGGTACAGAAAACAGTGGCTGAGGTTTAAATCAAGTAACTTCAAGGAAAAATGTTTGCCCTAAAGCCAGAGTGAGCTTAGCATCTAAAGAGTCCTTACTCTCTATGATACCACTGGAGTTTACAAGGCAGCAGCAAACTGGTCTAGATTAAGGCAAAGGACGTATAGTAGGTGTTTGTGGAAGTACTGATCTGTCTTAAAGGAAGTACTGGCAAGTTAAATCCAAGTAGAACACAATGCCCAGGATGGATACCAATTAATGGCAAAATTATACTTAGCCTATTTCACCTCATGAGACTACAACTGTTATCAACTGAACATATAGTTTATATCCTTTTCTGCCCCAGCAGTACAACAAAAGGCGTTTTTAAACTGCTAGATGGCATATGCTTTATTGTAGTAAATGGAAAGAAACGTTGCTGTAGAGAATGAATGGATGTAAAATACAAGAGTACAGGCTTTTTAGGAAAGTCCCAGCTTCTTTCTACTACATCCTTCTGTACAGTAGCTGCAAACAGTTATCCAAAATAGAATAGAGACATATTTTGATATTTGAAAATTCAGAAAAAGTGTGTTACATATACCTTTGCTTAGGAGGCTACCTGAAGATGGTGTTTTAAAAAGAAATAGGAACTGGGCAAGAAATGACGAAGAGGTGGCTGAGAGGATTAGGCTGAAGAAAGAACATGGAGTGAAAGAGTATCAGGTAAAATACTGTAGTGTATTCCCCTCTAACTAACAGGCTCTGGCTGTATCAGTACACTTTGAATCAGCCACTGTCAGATGGTAGCACAAAATATTGACATGTTGAGGAAAAATCACTTATGAATTGCTGCAACATCTGCATTATTTTTTTAGTCACCAGTCATATATGTGTTAATTGGCATGACAAGAAACATGAGTTGTAGCTGAACAGACTGCATAAAGAATTCTTGTCTGTGTGTGTGTTGGTTGCATAATGTCAGCACATTGTAAAATAACTACACTTGCTTCTTCCTCCCTCAACAATATGTTTTTGAGATTTATCAACAGTCAAAAGTAGAGATGTAATTCATTTCTTTCAACCACTGAACAGAATCTAATCATATGAGTTGCTTTGAAGGTCTCTCTCTTTTAAGATGTGTTTGTAAGATGTGAGTTTTACATTCACTGTGATTATAAATAGATATCAAATTATTTCTGATAATCTGTGCTTTCTAACTATTATACTTTTTCTTTTTTCTCCTTTCTTAAAATTTCATGTTTATCTTCTAATAGTTTAAATAATGTACATATGTAATTTCTTTCATGTTAGCTCCTACTTTATAACATACTTCTCTTCATACTCTTTGTAAACAATACCTAAAATTAATCATTATCTCTGCTCCCTACCCAAACAAGACAAAGAGCAAGTTAAAAGTTAACACAATTTAACTTTTCCCTGAACTCTCCTGCACACTTATTCCATTTTATTGTTAAGTAGAATTTTCTATTCTGATCTCAATTTGTTCATGCATTACTGCCTTTACTCTTACAGTAAATATTTAGGCTTGACATTTATTTTATTACTTTATTTGTACACTGTTGCTCCATGCATTTTACCCCCACCTTCATTTTTCTTGGTTCGTTTCCTTTATACTGCAGTAAATCTTTTAGCAGTTTTTCATTGATAGTCTATTAGAAATAAACTCTTAGTTTTTGCATATTTTTATTTTACTGTCACTCCTGAATGATGGCTTAATTGGGGATTGAATTTTAGGTTGACAGTCATTTTCCTTCAGCTTTTGTTTTCATGCATACATTTCTGTGGATGAGAAGACATCTGTCAATGGAATCTTTCTTCCTTTACAAGTAATCTTAATATTCTTTCTTTTAAGATTTTCTCATTATCAGAGATGTTATACAGATCATTATTTCTTTCTCTCAATGTGCATCTTTTTAATTTATCCTGCTTAGCTTTCACTGAACATTTTTAATCTGAAGAGTTATGCTTCTTTGCTTCTGGAAATAATAAATTATCTATTTCTTATTTACTCTAAAAATTACCTTTTACCTATATTATATATTATTAAATATATATTGGAGTTTATCAGTCTATATTCTATTTTTTACCTTCTCTTTCATATTTTGCATTTCTCTATGTTGTTTCTGTGTCATTTGCTTTGTTGTATCTTTTTTTTTTTTTGCTGTACGCGGGCCTCTCACTGTTGTGGCCTCTCCCGTTGCGGAGCACAGATTCCGGACGCGCAGGCTCAGCGGCCATGGCTCACGGTCCTAGCCGCTCCGCAGCATGTGGGATCTTCCTGGACCGGGGCACGAACCCGTGTCCCCTGCATCGGCAGGCAGACTCTCAACCACTGAGCCACCAGGGAAAGCCCTGTTGTATCTTTAAATATACCACTTCAACTGAGGAGAGTTTACTATTAATTTTGCCTATTGACCTCACCTCACCAAAGAGTGCTTTTTTTTTTTCATTTTTAAGAAATATAATTCATTCTTTCACACATCTGTCTGTCCTTGTTTTGTGACTTCTGTTATTTTTGCAGGACATTTTATCTCTTTAAGAGTTAAGGCCTTTTTCATATAGTGTCACTGTTTGTATTTTTGCAAGCTTTAATTATCCTTTTTAGTTTCTCTGTAGACCTTCACAAAATGGCTTGTTTTTTGGTATGTTTTTCATTTATGTCAAAATGCTCATCAGATGTAGGCTTTACCATGCAAGTCTTTCCCGCCTTATGGTTCACATTTGCCTGGGTCCATCTCTCCAGGTGGAACTGGTTATGATATATTGGGTGGTAATTCTTTGCAAGCATAGGCCAAGCTCCCAGTTCTTGATAGCCACCTCTATTTCCTCCCCAAATCCCAGAATGTAATGCAAACTGCCAGCTTGATCCTTATTTCTGACCAAGCTTTAAGGTTCTTTCAATTCTTGAGTCAAATCTTTATTTCCTATGGGCTGTATAACCACTATGTATTTGAAACTATGGATTTTCTCTCTTTTTCTGTCCTACAGACATGTTTCTCTTGTTTTTGAGCACATCTGTGTATTTTTAGCTGACATATACTTGTGTATGTATAAGTCTGGGTAAATATAAACCTTTCAATGCGTTCAGAACAGAGAGAGGGAAAAATAAGTTTTTATTCACTCTGCTATACCAAATGGAATTTATATTTATTGATTTTTAACATTTAGATTTAATTTGCCAACTTCATCTCACCTCCTGGCACTCCCTACCAACTTCGCTACTCTTTATCTTTCCCCCCAGCACTTATCACCATCTGACATGTAAGCCCTTCGAAATATTTACTTTTTACTATGTGCATATTTTATTTTGATAAAAAATAAAGCAATGTTGTTAGATATAAGCAACATGAAGAGTACTAAATAACAGAAAAAGAAAAAGTGAAATGGAAAATAAGAGAAAGAAAGAAATAGTTTGGAACATTTTGTTTTGGTTTTTTGTTCTGATTTTTTTTTTGACATTTCATTTAAGAATCTGAAAATTTTTATTTGTAATATGCAAGGTTGGCCCAATTATGATGAGGAAATCATTATTCAAGCAATCAAAGAAGTATTGTTTGCTCTTACAAGAAGGAAAGAAAATTCATGGAAGTGGGAGTGATTAAACATTTACAAAGCCCTGAGAACACTGCTATATTCTGTACCTCAGTAGGCCCAAAACAAAACATTATTATTGATTCTTTCCTTAACAGAAACCAAGGAACAGTTTCTTGCCCTAGAGTAAACAGATTCATTCCTAACAGAAATCAAGGATAAATTTTTGTGTACATTTTCTTGAGGGGGCAACTGTTCTTTGTTTTCCTCAAGTCTCATGATCTTAGAGCAATGGCCATGAAACTGCTGAACAGAAAGGGAGAGGGAGTTAGCTAAGAGAACCTTTGGAGACACAGAAAGATAATATGCTTGTGAAGTCTGCTCCTCTGATTCCTACAAATCATCTTAGAGATAGGAGTGATGTGGTGACAACAGACAGAAGATCAATACTAAAGTCATACTCAGTTATAAAAAGGAAAAAAATTGGGTCATTTGTAGAGACGTGGATGGACCTAGAAACTGTCATACAGAGTGAAGTAAGTCAGAAAGAGAAAAGCAAATATCGTATATTAATGCATATTTGTGGAATCTAGAAAAATGGTACAGATGAACCAGTTTGCAAGGCAGAAATAGAGACACAGATGCAGAGAACAAACGTGGGGACACCAAGAGGGGAAAATGGGGGATGGGATGAATTGGGAGATTGGGATTAACATATATACACTAATATGTATAAAATAGATATCTAATGAGAACCCGCTGTATAGCACAGAGAACTCCACTGTACAGTAGAAACTAACACAACACTGTAAAACAACTATACCCCAATAAAAAGAAAATAATTAAATAAATAAATAAAGTCTTGATCATCATGATCAATCCGTTGGAAAGGTCTGTTCTTGAACATTCTGAGTATACTCTCTCTGATTTATCTAAATACTGAGGTGGTAGGCATTCACTGTAATCATCATTATAATTTATTTCATTATTGAAAGTTTTAGTGGAATCATGAATATTTAATGACACTAGAGGAAAAAAAATAGGCTTTAAAATAGACCTCAAAATTGCCAATGAAAATGCTTAGATGGCAAACAGTGCAGTTTCCAAGGTGAAAAGTTTTATTGAATACATGCAGACAGCTGTTTTCAGAAAATCACATTTTCCCCAGTCCAGAGTGAGACATGTTTTTACACATCACAACATTAATAGTCACAATGTGTTACTTGATTTAGTGCAACATACTGCAGTGTGACTAATATAACCAGATGGTACAGATTCATGTAACAGAAAAATCCATCACCTAGGAAATGTGAAACAAAGATGCACTTTTCTGAAAACAAAGGTTAAATAAATCAAAGTTTTCTGAAGAAAGAAAAGTCGTGCAAAAGAGAGTTTTGTTCTGAAACACACTTCAATCCACCTTTGTGATGATCCCTGGGTACATTAGGGAGGGGAACAGGAATCAAACATGAAAAGCCCTTAAACTGTTTTAACTTAGCAGTTCTTAGTAATTCTGCAGTTTTTTTCCTCTGTAGTACCTATCTTCTGAAGCAATAGCCTATTCATCAATCTTCTCATGCACTGCCCAGATGACTATTACATGAGCCCAGCTGACAACCTAGTGTCCTTTCTCCTTCAGCATCTCTAAAAATGTACTTGGGATACTGAAGAGATAATATAAAATTACTTTTTTTAAGTCCATCTTTCATACACTATTAAGGAGGTAAAAATAATTGAGGAAAGACAAGTTACCATAGGCCTGTGGATGTTTTTTGGTTGTGCTTACACATCTGTATTCTTTTCTTGTCAGGAACATGTATGGACCTTCATCTATCTGACAATAAATATATCAGACAGATAACAGAAAACAAAGATTGGACTTCTCTGTCAGTATTTTGAAATAGGAAGAATTTTCATTCCATATCTCAAAAAATTAAGAAAATTAAGGGGAGAAAAGTCCTACAAGGGTATTTGGACTATACTACCAATACCAAAGTCATTATATTCAAGTAAAATGAGATGATAGATGATTTTAATATTATTATTTCAGGTATTTCCCAATCAATGTCTATTCTCCCTCTTGACCCCACAACGTGGCAATTTAATTTAGAGAATATTTTAAAACCTAAATGTTAAAAAACGATTTGAAGCTCTTTTTATCTTCTTGATTAGACTGGATGCTCCTTGAGTCTTCTTCTCACAATTACTAAGCATCTACTTGTTTCTAGTTACTTTATATACATTATGCTATTTGACATGGCAACACTGAAAGGTGTGTGTTGTTATTTCCACTTCCCAGGAAAAAAAGTTAAGGCAAAGAGAGGTCAAGTGACCTGGCCTCTTAATATATCTAGTAAATGGTGCGGTTTTTATTTTCATACAAGTTTGTCTGGCTTCAAACATATACTTTTGCCTCATCTATGGAATAGAGTGCTTATAACATTAGAAGTGTTCAATAAACACTCAGAGTTATAAACTCTAAAAGCTGAAGATCAAAGTCCCCATTATCTTCAATGTCCAAACAAGCTACTCAGCATCTATGTAACATTTCAACAACTGGTTATCCAGTCACAGCGGAGAACTTCATTGCTAGGATCTCATTTATTTAAGGTTCTCTGAATAGACATTGGTGAACAAAGCCTATTGGTGGACATTGTTCTAACCACTAAAAAGTTATTAAAACTGACCAGAACTAAGCCTCCTCAGAAAAGCTCAATGACATTTTGTATATTCAGTTCAATGCAGTCACTGAGAGTAAAATGATTTAAACAAGCACCTCCTGTAGTAGACTGTTATAGTGGTACCTTCTGATGAACCATGCTTCCCAGTATTCATGTTCTTGTATAGTCTCTTTCCACATAAAATCTGGGCTTGGTCAAGTGACACACTTTGGCCAAAGGGTTCGTGACAAGGATGATGTAAGTAAAGGCTTGGTTAATAAACCCATGCACATTGGGCCTTATTCTCTTGGAAACCAGTGTCCATGGTGTGAAGAAACTGGGCTCACTGCTGAATGATGAGAGGTCACATAGAAAGAGACTGAATGATAAGAGGCTGTCTTGGACACTACAGTCTTAGTCAAACTCCCAGCTGAATACAGTCACAAAAGTGATCAGTGCTGCACCACATAGAGCCGCCCAGATGAGCCCCATTAACACATAAAATCATAAGAAATAACTTATTATTATTTTATGCTACTAAATTTGGAAAATGTTCTTTATACAACAGTGTAACTGATACATTACCCTTCAAGCCTTTCACATCTATTGAAGGAGAGACATCTACATGTAATTTAAAAACAACAACAAACCAAAATATATATACTATGATGATGAAACTGGCTTTGCTTCACCAAGGTATCCATGCAAAATTCCATTATATAAGAAGACTTTCAGATCTTCTGACTTTCTCAACTGTCTTACCTTGGAGTATGTCATTAAATAGATTACAGGTACAAGTGGTTCTTTTAATAAAATGATCCTATTAAAGAGAATGTTAATGATAATATCTCCCACTTATTGAATGCATATTGCTACTATATTTCAGGAACTGCAGAAATTTAATTTCTTTTATGACACCTTAAAATATGTCCTATTATTTTTCCTATTTTATAGCTATGAAAACTGTGACACAGAGGCATTTTGTGAATTTGCACAAGATTTGACAGTTACATTTGGTAATAACAAATTCAAACCTAGCTACATCTGGATCTAAAATTTGTATTCTTATTCATTATACTTCTACAGAACCTTCTCAAGGATAACCAGTGAAGGAACCTCAATAACATATACATAGGTAAAGAGAATTGTCCTTTGAGAGTTAAACTATAAGATTAGTACATAACAGTAATCCTATCACTGAGCATATACCCAGAGAAAACCAAAATTCAAAAAGACACATGCACCCCAGTGTTCACTGCAGCACTATTTACAATAATAGCCAGGACATGGAAGCAACCTAAATGTCTATCAACATAGGAATGGATAAAGAAGATGTGGTACATATATACAATGGAATATTACTCAGCCATAAGAAGGAATGAAATTGGGTCATTTGTAGACACGTGGATGGACCTGGAGTCTCTCATACAGAGTGAAGTCAGAAAGAGAAAAACATATATCGTATATTAATGCATATATGTGGAATCAAGAAGAATGGTATAAATGTTGCAAAGCAGAAGCAGAGACACAGACGTAGAGAACAAATGTATGGATACTAAGGGGGAAAAGGCGGGGTGGGAGGAATTGGGAGATTGGGATTGACATATATACACTATTGATACTATGTATAAAATAGATAACTCATCAGAACCTACTGTATAGCACAGGGAACTCTACTCGATGCTCTGTGGTGACCTAAATGGGAAGGAAATCCAAAGAAGAGGGGATATGTGTATACATATGGCTGATTCACTTTGCTGTACAGTAGAAACTAACACAACATTGTAAAGCAACTATACTCCAATAAAAATTCATTTAAAAAAAGAAAAGAAACAAGCAAAGTCATCCGAAAGAGACAAAATTAAGTCTCAGGCTTGAGCAAACTATGGTTGTGAGATAATTTATGTCATTAAATACACCTAAGGACAGAGTGTGAGCAATCTGAAAAAGAAACAAACTACATTAGAACTTGAAAAAAACAAAGTGTCAAAGAAAAACAGCAGCAGTGCTGATTTGGAAACTATTCTGGGGGAGGGCATCTGGACAACTATATATATGTTCAGTTGATGTGGCAGATATTTTTCCATGAAAAGACTGATTCATAAAGCTAAATAGACTGATCTAATAC
Organism: Delphinapterus leucas; assembly: GCF_059928025.1. Lineage (NCBI taxonomy): Eukaryota > Metazoa > Chordata > Mammalia > Artiodactyla > Monodontidae > Delphinapterus > Delphinapterus leucas. The sequence continues at coordinate 70,601,826 of NC_143139.1, forward strand.
TTAGTTTATCTACACAGCTAATTCTCCTTGTTCTTCAGACACCCTTCTGAATATTATTTGACTCTTCATAACCCACTGTAAATCTGTAAGTTGGTGCTCCAGTTTCTATACTTCAGTCCAGTTGACTCTGAAGCACTCAGAAGGTCTAAGCCCTTGCTGACTCCATCAAGGTAATGCTATCCTAAGGTCTCTAGGTATTCAGCCAGTCTTGCTATAGAAACATGACCTATTTTAATCATTAAGAGATGCTAGTCTGGTCATTACTTGTTTCATTTGCACCCACACTTGAGGAAATCCCTGTCCACTACCCAAAATGAGTGATCAGAGAACGACGTAACCCAGCCCTACCTTTTCTGAATAAACTAGGGATATACAACTGACCTACATAATAGTATGTTATGGTATAGAGGACACGTCCATGGGCTCTGAAGTCTGCCTCTGGGATTCAGATTTGGGCTCTGCATAGAGTAGCTGTGAGCTTAACCAAGTTACTTCACTATGACTTAGTTTTTATGTCTACAAAATAGAAATGATATTGAATAGTATAATGCCTACCTCAAAGAAATATAAATATTAAATGAGATAATACATGTAAAACACATGTAATAGTACATAGCATATAGTAAGCACTCAATAAATGTTAGGATGAGGATGATAATGAACATGATGGTATCTGGTTCAAAAAAGGAGGAATTCAGCTGTTCAGAATATCTCTTATGTGACTTACAAAAAAGACATAGAAGAGAATCATCAACTTCAGTCTGAATTAGGTCATATCAAGTGTACTGGTTCATGAGTAGAATGAACCAGTAAAAAGCAGAAAAAAGTAGTCAAAAATAAGAGTAAAACAAAACATACAAATAGAGATAAGCAAAGATGAGAGAAGCCATGAAACTCCTGAGCTGTAGAGAAAGTATCCTTTGTTCCAGATTTTTCAGTTTTCTGGTTGGTTCTAATTCTCTTGAGGTAAGATTTTGTTCCTTGATATTGGACGAGTATGGGGTAGTCAGCTGTACCCTGACAATACACAATGCCCTTTCTCCCCACCCCCCATCCATAAGCCACTTAGTTGGCTTTCTGACCTTTGCACCTGTAAAATTGTACGTTTTGTTCAAAATTTGTATAGCTTAATTCTTTTGAATGATTCCAGTCTTTTCCACCTTGTTCTGCCTCTTGTCATTCATTATTTGAATCTGCCATATCAATAATGTGAACAGGATCATAATTGAAAATAAATGATCTGAAATCACAAGACTTTAGACTGAAGTGAATACAGGAGATACATTCACCTCCCTGACAGAGAACAGATTTTTATGAACTCTGTGCTAAGAAAGATATTAACACCTCCCCAAACACACATCCCACCAGGACCTTAATCAGGGGTATTCATTTACTTGGGGTCATCATTTCACTAACACAAATTCCTGACACTCACACCCACCATCCCACCATCTTTCCTCACCTTTCTGTTTATCTGTCTCTCTTTTACTTGGTTCCTCTCTGCTGTCTCTGTCTCGTTTTCTCTCTTTTGCTCTTTTCCCTTAGCTTGTATCTGAGCTATCTTTTCTAAAACCTTGAATTTTAAGCTCCCTCTCCAAATCTCTGAGGAGTTTGTGCATACTTTCTGAAAAAAAATTAAACTGTATATAATAGAGCTTAGATTTTGGTTAAAAATTCACTAATGGGAGATTAATGGTATACTGCTACTTTAATTAAAGAGGTTTATGGAATGGCATTTTAAATAGCAATCATTTTCTAAATTGACATAGCTCCATTATTAGGAAAAATACTTAAATTGAATCAGCAGTTGAACAGTTTCTCTTCCAGTAATATAGGACATTTCAGTTTAAACATGTAATCTGCTAACAAAATACTACCAAAGAAAAGGATTTTTCCCATTTTCTCATTTTTGCCTGAAAGCTAAAAAGGCTCCAAGATTATTTCCAGATATGTCAAAAAGCAAATCCTAGTGTTACATGACTAGAGGGAAGTGGGAATAAATTTCTGGACAAATCTAGTGAAATAGCTACAAACTAGATTTTTACAAAAATAGTTGTTTTTATTTCTTTTGACAGGTACATCATATCCTTCCTCTGATCTCTCTCGTATCTTAGAAAAAAGCCTCAGGTCACTGGATCTTAGCACTACAGAGAATTGTTTGGAGATTTACCTAGTGTCATACAGCTTGGTCTGGTAAAACCATAGACACAATTCTAGCCTTCAGTAGCCTATCTAGGGCATTTTCCAACTATATTGTGCATTTTTTGAAAATCGATTCCTATATTTTATACCACTCTTACAAATTTGGGGGCTTAAGCTCTTAGTATACAGAAGTTTAATTATGATTTTGGCAAGGACATTATGCTATTTTTAAGGGACTGAAAAATCTCCTTTATTATTTTTAAGTTTGATGTTCTAGGACAAGAAATCAAGAACCTCATTTTTTTTTTTTTTTTTTTTTTTTTTTGTGATATGCGGGTCTCTCACTGTTGTGGCTGGCCTCTCCCGTTGCCGGGCACAGGCTCCGGACGCGCAGGCTCAGCGGCCATGGCTCACGGGCCCAGCCGCTCCGCGGAATGTGGGATTTTCCCGGTCCGGGGCACGAACCCGTGTCCCCTGCCTCAGCAGGTGGACTCTCAACCACTGTGCCACCAGGGAAGGGCAAGAACCTCATTTTTTTAAAAGAAATCTTTTGAGGTTGAGTTTTAAAGAGAGGATGAGTTTTGTTTTTAAATCATGAAACAATTCACATATGCATACAAAGGTAGAGAATAACGTAAGTATATATTTACTAAACACCAGGTTTTTATAAAATTTTACCATGTGCACTTCAGCTTATTTTTAAGATATAAAACATAAACAGTGGTGGACGGCATCTGTATTATTCTCTGATACCTTCTTTTCTCAGAAGTAGCCACTTGACAGTGGCTATTTCTGGCATTTATTATTCACACAAATATTTCCTTTGTTTACTTAATATTTATTTATTCATAGGCAATATATGTATTTTATGGAAATACAGGTAATAACATAAATAACAGTATCTTGAACCTTTTTTGCCACTTTTTTTCCCTCTGTTGCTAAGTGTACCTCTAGGTCTTTTGTTTGAATGGCTGTAGAGTTTTCCATTTCAGAAATAAATTGCTGTGTATTTTTTCTACCATTGATGAATATTCAGGTTGTTTCCAAATTTTCTTACAAATAACTCTGCAATGGACATTCTTATACTTCCTTCTGCACCATGTGTAAGTCTCTCTGTGGTATATTCTTAGCAGAAAGATATCTAGGTCATTGGTATTTTCCCTCCAAACTGTCTATATCATTTTAGACTCTACTTTTACCCATCAGAATGTGCAAGAATTCTCATCTCTTTACATCCTCAAACATGATATTGTCAAATCTGTAAATAATTATTTGCCTAAGTATAAAATAATATTTTGTTATTTTTAAATTTGAATTTTCTTGATTACAAGAGAGGAAGAAGTGCTGTATTCATTTCCTGTTGCTATTGTAACTAATCACCACAAACAGCATTTTGAAACAACACAAATTTGTTCCTTCATACTTCTGGAGGGCAGAAGTCTGAAATGAATTGGCAGGGCTGCATTCCTTCTGGAGACTTCCAGGGGGGAATTGTTTTCTTGCCTTTTTCATTCAGCTTCTAATGTCTGCCTACATTCCTTGGCTGGTAACCCCTTCCACTAAATCCCTCCAACCACTTGCTTCTGTCATCATATCTCCTACTACTCTCCAACCCTCCAGCTTTTCTCTTATAAAGAGCCTTGAGATTACACTGGGTCCACCCAGATAATCAAAAAAATCTCCCCATCTCATGATCCTTAGTTTATTCGCATATACAAAGCCCCTTTTACTACGTAAGGTAACACAGTCACAGGTTTTAGAACGTGGCCATCTGTGTGTGGCACAGTAGGGGGGTGCATTATCTAGCCTACCAAATAGATATTGACAATTTGGAATTCCTTCTAAGGAAACTACATATTTATATCAATGTGTTTATTCTTTTACTTGGTTGCCTTTATTTCATTTGTTGAAGTTTCTTTTTTTTCTTCAAGAGAAGATTTTATGAGTATTAGGAGTTTGTTAATCACAGTCATCAAAAACTTCTTCTTCTAGTCTGTGGTTCTTCTCTTCACTTTGTTTCACCTCTAAGTATGATGTTTGTTGTTGGTTTTGATTGGTGTTATTCATAAGGATAATAATAAAGAAGTTCTCTTTTTCTAATTTCAAGTGCTAAGGGTTTTTTATCCTGAATGTTGAACTTCATCAAATGCTTTGTATGCATTTATTGAGATGTTCACTTGCTTTTCTTCTTTAATCTATTAGTATAACATCTTTGCAAACACTCATCCATAAATTTTTTGGATAAACTCTACTTGGTTAAATTATACTTTCTTTGAAATCTCCTGAATTCAATTTGCCAATATTTTATATAGAAATTTTAAGAGAATTTGATCTACCTAATTTGATCTATCTAATTTACTCTAAAAAAAGGGGATGTACATATGAGTAAGTCCAAGATACCTATAAAATGACTTTATAAAATCTCCCAATCAAACCAGCGTTTCCTCCAAAATCATTCTGATTATATTAAACTATTTTAAGACGAATGCTCAACCTGTCAGCCACTAATACATGCAACTACTTTCCCATCCATGGAACTGGGGTCCTGGAGCTAGACAGCACTGTTTAACTCCACTACCTTAGCCTCAGCTATTTGTACTTATGGTGAACATCTGACACAAGCAAGGCAAGTTACATTCTTTACCCCATAATCTGGATTAGGGTCCCAAACACTGGCTATTCACTGCTGTCACCTCGAATTGTAAACTTAATACCTATGGCAGAGGTCACATTTCCCCTTTGTACAGAAAAACAGAGGGAACTTGGCTGATCAATGCACAAAGAATTAAAAGAGTCACTGGAGCTTGGTTACTCTTGGGTTTCCAGTTCCCTACCCCAGTCATCAGACCAACAAAACATCTTGCCTTTCAGTTTGTGATAGAGTTCTTTAAGATATTATGAAATATTCTTATATCTCACTTAATCTAATTTAAGTGGGTTTCTGCTATTATCACTCTAAAAATTCATGGTGAAGTAAAATGCACTTATTTATCAAACATAATTTCTCATGGCCATACTACCCAAAGTGATCTACAGATTTAACGTAATCCCTATCAAACTACCCATGACATTTTTCACAGAACTAGAATAACCTTAAAATTTATATGGAACCATAAAAGACCCAGGATTGCCACAGCAATCTTGAAGAAAAAGAAATAAGCAAGAGGCATAATCCTCCCAGACATCAGACAATACTACAAAGCTACAGTAATCAAAACAGTATCTTATTGGCACAAAGACAGATATATGAATCAATAGAACAGAACAGAGAGCCCAATGAGATCACAGGCCAGTGGATGAGCTGGGGGACTTAGGGAACAGGCTGGGGGCTGTGTCCTGCAGGGTTCCAGAGCCCTCGCCAAGGCCGCCCACTGGCTGGGCCCAGGCTTTGAGGCGGTGGTGAACCTCTCCCCCATCCCCACCTCTGCAACTTAATGGCAGTGGCTGTCTGCATGCGATGCAGTCTGCAGGACCTGGCCCCCGCCATTTGGGCAGCTTGAGGGGCCTGAGGGCCAGCTGGGTCCTGGGTGCCTGGCTCCCTCAAGGATCTGACACCAACAAATTTTCAACAACTCATCACATCCCTCCCTCACCTTTCCTACAAAAGGGCTTTGCTGAAAGCTTTCAGGGAGTTCAGGGTTTTTAAAGCATGAGCCACCCATCTCCTTGCATGGCCCTGCAATAAACCTTTCTCTATTCCAAAAAAAAGAATAGAGAGCCCAGAAATAAACCCACACACCTACAGTCAGTTAATCTTCAACAAAGAAGGCAAGATTATACAATGGGGAAAACACAGTCTCTTCAGCAAGTGGTGTTGGGAAAGTTGGACAGCTGCATGTAAATCAATGAAGTTAGAACACACCCTCACAGCATGTACAAAAATAAACTCAAAATGGCTTAAAAACTTAAACATAAGACATGACACCATAAAACTCCTAGAAGAGAGCACAGGCAAAACATTCTCTGACATAAATCATACCAATGTTTTCTTAGGTCAGTCTCCCAAGGCAGTAGAAATAAAAACAAAAATAAACAAATGGACCTAGTTATTGCAAAGGAAACCATTAAAAAAAAAAAAAAGACAACCTATGGAATGGGAGAAAATATTTGCAAATGATGCAACCAATAAAGCCTTAATCTCTTAAAATATACAAACAGCTCATACAACTCAAAAACAAAACAAAACAAACAACCCAATCAAAAAATAGGCAGACCTTAATAGACATTTATCCAAAGAAGACATACAGATGGCTAGTAGGCACATGAAAAGATGCTCAACATCACTAATTATTAGAGAAATGCAAATCAAAACTACAACAAGTTACCACTTCACACCAGTCAGAATAGCCATCATTAAAAAGTCTACAAACAATAAATACTGGAAAGGGTGTGGAGAAAAGGAACACTCAACACTGTTGGTGGGAATGTAAACTGTGCAGCCGGTATGGAAAGCAGTATGGAGGTTCCTTAAATAAACTAAAAATAGAGTTGCCATATGATCCAGCAATCCCACTCCTGGGCACATATCTGGAAAAAACTATAATTAAAAAAAAAATCCCCGCCCCCATGTTCATAGCAGCACTATTTACAATAGCCAAGATATGGAAACAACATAATGTCCATCAACACATGAATGGATAAAGAAGAAGTGGTATATATATATATATATATATATATATACACATACATATACACACACAATAGAATATTATTCAGCCATAAAAAGAATGAAATAATGCCATTTGTAACAACATGATGGATCTAGACATTATCATACTAAGTAAAGCTATGTCAGAAAGAGAAAGACAAATACCATATGATATCACTTATATGTGGAATCTAAAATAAGATACAAATGAACATATCTGTGAAACAACAACAGACTCACAGATATAGAGAACAGACCTGTGGTTGCCAAAGTGGAGGGAGGGTTGGGGGAGAGATGGATTGGGAGTTTGGGATTAGCAGATGCAAACTATTATATATAGAATGGGTAAAAAACAAGGTCTTACTGTATAGCATGGGGACTATATTTAAAATCCTGTGATAAACCATAAGGGGAAAGAATATTAAAAAAATGTGTGTATATATATATATATATATATATATATATATATATAAAAAACTGAATCACTGCGCTGTACAACTGAAACTAACACAACATTGTAAATTAACTATACTTTGATAAAATAAATTTTTAAAAAAATTTTTCATAACAAAATTTGTTCATATTAGTGATTTCTTAATGGCACTACCATGCCTTGTGTTTGTGATATAGTTCTATTCAATGCTATAAAAATTCCCCAAAATGCTATATAAAGACAATCACTTACGAAATATCTCTACTTTCAAGGAAGTTGCAGTCTAATAAGGGATTAAGAAAATATACTTATGCAGGAAAACAAAATATTTTAAGAATATTCTCTTTAAGGAACAGCATTACTATTGTCCTTATTTTCCTAAAAAATTTCTTTGCCCAAATTTAAACAGAGAAATTACTCAAACTAATACATTTTCTGTGAGATTTTTTTTGACCAAGAAGACAAGAAAATGACAAAATTTTATTAATTCAGAATAATATCCCTTTTACTCTGAAATTTATACTTTCCTCAGGGTGTTTATTTATAAGAGCCCTCTTATTTAATTCTAAAGATAATCCCAAAAGTAAATTACTTCACGGATAAAGACTTTGGGACCCAGTACAATTAAGTGAGTTGCTTGGGTTCATATGGCTTTGCAGTCATAGACTTAGATTTAGTATTTATGTCTTCCACGTCCAAGTGCAATTGTCTTAATTTTATGAACTATCAGTCTAACAATCAGTTTATGCAGAATTTGTAAGTGGTTTCACCTATAAAACCTTCCTGCTTCTTTACCTTTTAAGAATCATATTCTTCCAAAGGGGACAATTATTAAGAAAAAAAAGAAGATATTAAAATGGCAATATATACCCAAGTTGGTTTTCAAGTTTATAATCTGATCTGATCATATTATTGATTCATAATATGATCACACTGTTCACTGATTATTGAACCAATATTTATTTGAAAGTTTTTGAAATATTTACTTGTTTCAGATGAGTTTATTATAAATTAATCAAAAAGTAATATGTGAAGAAAAAATTAATCTTCCATAAAGGGATAAGTAGTAAAATTATCTTAATAACTGCCACATGGAAAAAATAAAGTTATATTCATCACTTTCTGAATATACAGAGTGAACAGAAAAGGAAACAAATTTAATTCCCTAGATTTGAACCACACTTTTAGAACAGCATCATCATACCTTTTCCTGGTTCTTAGGGGTGAGTTCAATGGTTCGGTGTATTTCCTCCGACTTACTTGAGGATATTTGGTATAAACTCAAAATCTAAAACAATAAAAGCTTAGTTTTATTTTTGGTGTCAGAATACTAAAGTATTTGGACTTATCAATAAAAGAAATTAATCAGCCTACTATAGTTTCAAAAAGAAACCCCTTTTGAAATAGATCTAGACTCCGTAAAGTTTTATGAAAAAAGAAAATTGCAGTGTGCTCTGGCTTGAATTAGAAGGTATGATTCTGCCAAAATATGCATTTTCCAGAAATAATGTAGGGTCAAAATACATCTCTTGAAGGTGGAGATAATTTTTATGGGGCAATTTATTTAAAACATAAAATGACACCTGTTTCCAATGGTAAAACACTGTCCAAGTAACCAATTAAACAAATATGATAGAGAAAAAAATCAATAAGGAAAATTACAACTGGCCTTTAGTTTAGTATGCAAAATTAGTAATTATGGAGACTTGTCTACACAGGCACTTCTGTGGCAACCCCCCAGCAGTTCAATACCTGAGAGTTATCACTATTCTGATGACCAATTTCACCCATTAAAATTCTCATAACTATTTCTTCTAATGGATCTATTTTTTTCCCAGAAAATCCTGTTTCCTTATAATTGTCAAGCATTTAACTTGTAATCTGTCACTTGGTAATTGATCAAGAGCAAATATCTCTTTACTGCTCTTCTTTTCATTAGTAACATTTCTTTTCCGTGCATTCTCTATCTTTAACAATCATGTGATGGTAAATTTTAACTAAATAAGAAATGCTGACACAAATCAGATTATAAGTGTACCTTTGAGAATCTATCTGTTAATTCTCACTTTCTCTCTCTACCATCGCTGCCTGGCCCTGAAACCCATATGTCCCCAAATCATTTTCAAACTCACTGGATGGCTACACTAACCGACACATCATGAATTACCATTGCCTAAGAATCTGAGGACAAATACTCTCAATTATTATCTTCTCTCTGGGTGGTGATACCATGCAATCTCTGCCACCCTTGGGCACCAGTTTTGGGATTAGAGAGTGGCAGAGGTAGTCACAAATGTATACTTACAAACAAATAAATGAATCGCTCTTGTTTGCATATTCCTTGTGTTATCATTGACATCTTCAAAGATTTAACTGGTTTAAGAAACTAGGTTTAACTCTGGTGAACTTAAAACTGTCAGTATAATCCCACTACAGCCAAATATGTGCTGTTGTTGACTCTGTATAACTAAATAACCTCTGCAAATCCTCTATTTTTTCATTTTCCATAAACCTTTTTGTTTTAATTACCATTTGCTTCTTAGAGTCTTGTCCTTCTGTTTCATTCATTTTTGTAATACCTTTTCACTTTTGTTCTAGAGTCCATTTTCAACCCTTTTACAGAATTGTCAGAAATCATTTTAACTTCTGAACATCTCCAAAAATGTATAGAGGAAACCCTAAAATATTCTGAAGAAGTCCTTGAGGTATTTTGTTTCCTCTATAGCTAAATAACAAAGTGAATTACAGTACAGAATATATAACTATATACACATATATAAATTTTCTCATTTAAAAAGTATGTATATATTACTAAAACCTCAGAACTTATGGCTTTGTGTAGAATTATTATAAGTATTACACCTAATAAGGAGGTTTCTAGAATTTATGTAGAAGAGTTGCCAAAGCTTAATATTCATTTTCAGCTTTGCTTCATTTTAAATTTTAAACAATTTTGAAAACTGAAATTAAGAAGAAAACATAAATTATGGATGAATGGATAAAGAAAATGTGGAATATGCATACAACAAAATATTATTCAGCTATAAAAAGAATGAAATATTGCCATTTGCAAAAACATGGATGGATGAGGGCATTATGCTAAGTGAAATAAGTCAGACAGAGAAAGACAAGTACCATATGATCTCACTTATATGTGGAATCTAAAAAAAAAGCAAGCTCATGGATTCAGAGAATAGGTCAGTGGTTGCCAGAGCTGGTGGGTAGGGGAGGGGTAAAGGGGGTCAAAAGCACAAATTTTCAGTTATAAAAAAAGTCAAAAGTCATTGGGATGTAATGTATAGCATAGTGAATATAGTTAATAATACTGTGCTTAAAAGTTGCTAATAGAATAGATCTTAAAAGTTCTCATCACAAGAAAAAAAAAATGTGTAACTGCATATGGTGTTGGATGTTAACTAGAATTACTGTGATGATCATTTCACAATATTTACAAATATTGAATCATTATTTTGTACACCTGAAACTATGTTATATGGCAATTACACTTCTATACAAAAGAAAACAAACATTTTTTAAAAATCATAGCATCCTTCAAATGATGGAATAATATCAAGCCACGGGCTGTAACTAAAGACAAAGAAAGGGATATGCCAAGAAATGAGTAAGGCAAATAGTTAAGGTCAAAACATTTTATGAATCAATATCCATACTCTGCACTAATGAAGTAATACAGGTAAAGCAATACAGAAGATCTGGAAGCTTAGGAAAAATGGGATAGGAACAAGTAGGTCAGTCTATAGGGAGGTCATGAACACCAGAAAATGTTCCAGCAAAGAAAGAGAGTCAAACAAAACACAAGAGCCAGTAGGATGAAAATAAGGCAACAGCAGAAAAAAAGGGGTTTAGATATGAAGCAAACTCTTTGTTTACTCATCAAAATCTTTAGGAGAAAAGAGCCCAGGGTTTTCAAGTAAAGAAAAATAAGTCAGAAGACATTTCTGCTCTTCTTTTTAAGATATACTCTCACTCTTTCCTTCCAAAGTCTAGCATCTTTGCAATCTAAAGACTCAAACTATGAACTATGCAAAGATGTCCAGACAACAACCTTATTAAGGATGAAATTATTCCATGTCAGAAGAACTTCAATATGGACTCTGAAAATAATGTGAAGGCCAAGTGGGAAAACTGTACACCTAGTTGCTCTCCTTTTTGTCCCCTATATTTGTGTGGGGAAGCTTTTCCCAAATCCACTTCCAGCTGTGTGCTAGCAGCTAATGTTTGGTTTATGATACAGTGGAAAATATCAATTTATAAATATTACTTTCTAACTACATGAAATATGATAGAATTTCTTCTGCTTAGAAATATCATTATGTCAGCTTTCTGAAGCTGTAAATTCCCTTGGCTTCTGCAGAGATAATGGTGCTGTTTATTCTTCCTTAAAAGGGAGGGAAAGGGGCAAGAACACAAGATGGCCCCTGAGAGTCTCCAGCACTGTGTCTGCAAACAACAAGCCAGTTTGCTCAGTTGCCTTCCTCAGGTTCACTTCCATTAGGTCAGTTTTAACTGACTCCTAGCATTTTCTCTCCGTACCACATTTATCAAAGTCATGGGGTTAGAACGTAGAGATCTCATGAGAACTGCTTCCTCAAACTATGGATACTAATATTGACATTAAACAACATATTCAATCTTTTGAGAAGAGGGAAATTTTAATATTTCTATTACCATCTGAAGAACTATGCATACTCTTGTGCTTGCAAAATGTGTTCACAGTGCCAGATAGAGAATATGTGAAGGCAAACACTTGCCTTTGTGAATATATGACTGTCCTCAACTGGATTCCATGAGAAAAAATTAAGCCCTAAGGACGATAATGATTGACTATTTTCTTAACTTTCCAATTTTACATACTACCATTCCACATGAATAGGAGAAAAGACAGTTCATTGCATATAAAAGATTGAGGCATTAAGGTTTAATTCTCCCACAGAAACCCTTTGGAGAAGAACTGCACAAAGCCTCAAAACTCACAAGGTTTTCAAGAACCGTGAAGAGTATGAGATTTTAACCTATTGCATGTTAACAAATAAGCCTGCCACAGTTACACAGAAGCTGGTAGAAGACATGAGACTTCTGGATCAGAAGCACAGAACTTCATTACTCACAGCAAAGCAGGCCGTGTTAGCTTCGTGTTTGTACTGTGTTCCTTTGCCCCCCAAATCCCACGGGGGTGATGAGAAGCAGTCCAGGTAGATGTTACACACACACTAGACTTGTGTAACAGCTAAGGAACCCTGAGTTTCAGAAGCTCTAAGCTTTGAAAGGGACGTCTAGCAAATCTGCCTAATCTTTGCCCCAGAGAAAGATATTATCTATATTATCTTGGCTAGGAAAAGAAATTCAGCCCTTTACTCCAGAGAGAGACACAATCTCTGTCTTCCAAGGTTGTTTGTCATACAATAAAAACTCCATGAAAAACAACAGTCCAGAACAAAAGTCATTAATGTCTCTTCCCAATACATGCAAACTCAAGAGGGTCAAGAATTGTCACCTAACAATGGCCAAACTCATAATATCTGAGACATTTCATTCCTACAGGTATGCTTCCACCATTCTGATTGAAAAGCTACAGAAAAAGGCATAACAATGGGTGAATATCAGTCACGCCAAAGAGACACCGTGCAAGAACTGCCTCTTATTTGGACAGACTGAGAGATAAACTTAGCAAACTGCATACCAGACAAGCTCAAGCTCAAGTTGTACTTACAAAGCCTGCACTCTAAACCAGGTATTTTTTTTTAGTTTCCCACCACGAACAGTCACCATAGTATATGAATAAAACAAACAGTAGAGATAACGTATATTACAAGGCTACTGTATTTACTTGGTTTGGGGAGCTATAACACAGAATTGCAGCTAAGCCAGTCAGCTGCGTCTCTGAGGATTGTCAGTGGTGGCCTCTTAGATCAGCAGTGAAAGAAATCAAGTAAAATCTCTAATTACTAAAAGATCCTTGGCACAAATTTTGCCAATTACTCTGGGTGAAAATGTTATTATAATTTCAGTCTCTGTAGTAAAATTATATTTGTGTATCTTTCCTTTTTTTTAAATGATTGAGAAGGGTGATGAGTTCTGAAGCCTGGGTCACATGTTCCATTGTACCAATGGGAAACACAGGAATTGACCCTCATTTATAAAAAAAATAAAAACATACATAAAATTAACCAAAAAACTAATACAGGAACATAGTCCTTGTATTGTACCCAAGAGGAAAAATTTAAAGGACAAATTATATAAATCAAATATGATAAGAATTTTAACTGTATGATTATAATTTTGTTAAAATATCCATTTAAACAGCAAAAATCAAATCTCAGATATGTGCAGATTAGAAAAATATATTTGCTGCTAACAGCCTGAATTATCTCACATATTCTCTTTAAAAATGACAGCATAGGGTTTCCCTGGTGGCACAGTGGTTAAGAATCCGCCTGCCAATGCAGGGGACACGGGTTCGAGCCCTGGTCCGGGAAGATCCCACATGCCGCGGAGCAACTAAGCCCATGTGCCACAACTACTGAGCCTGCACTCTAGACCCCGTGAGCCACAACTACTGAGCCTGCATGCCACAATTACTGAAGCCCATGTGCCTAGAGCCCGCGGTCCTCAACAAGTGAAGCCACCGCAATGAGAAGCCCGTGCACCGCAACAAAGAGTAGCCTGTGCTCACCGCAACTAGAGAAAGTCCGCATGTAGCAGTGAAGACCAAACGCAGCCATAAATAAATAAATAAATTTATTTATTTATTTTTTTAAAAAAGAAAATGACAGCATAGAGTTATTAGAAACATCCTTAGTTAAAAAAAGTACCTCCCCCCAGTTCCAGATATTGGTTATAACTGAATATAATATAGAAAAGCAGCAGCTGCTGCCCTCATGAATCCATTAGTTTGAATCATTTTTTCATTCAATACGTAGTTTTGTTGTCAAAATCAAGTTCAAATAACCAAAAGGTAGTATTGAGTTGATTTAGCTAACTCTTTTAAAAAAAGTAATTCTATTCCCCTAATGTTTAGAATCATCTTCATCAATATAAAATCACTTCCAGCTTATATGTATTTTTTTAAATTAGAAAACTGCATATTTAAGTAGAGATAAGCCGTTTTACGTTTACATAAACAGATTGCCAATAAATTCAGCAAATCTATAATTAAGCCATACTAGTCAAATGACAACATGACATCTCAATATCCATAAATCTGTCTGGAAACAATTAAGAACTGGAAAGTAAGCAAAAACAGTATCTGGGAAGGTTATACATATTGGACAAAATCTATGCAATAAATCCATATAAACATACATATGAGCACACACTCATTTTGGTTTATATATACATCTAACAAATTTAAAAACATGGTTTCCAGGATTACAAAGAATAGAAGTATCAAAATAGTAATAGAGAAAAGCACATTGCTTTGCAGAAGAATTAGCATTGAAATAAAAATAGGTCAATATGCACATGAAAAGATGCTCAACGTCATTACCATCAGATAGATTTACCACGTGACCTAGCAATTCTACTCCTTGGTATATAACTAAATTTAAAAATAAGAAAGAAAACATGTCCATACAAAAACTTGTATATGAATGTTCATAGCAGCATATTCATAATAGCTAAAAAATAGAAACAATTCAAATGTCCATCAACTCTTGAACAGATAAAATGTACATCCATACAATGGAATAGTATTTGTCAATGAAAAGGAACAAAGTACTGGTTCATGCTACAACATGGATGAACCATGAAAACAATGCATTAAGTGAAAGAATCGAGTCACAAAAGACCACGTTGCAAGATTCCATTTACACGGAATTCCCTGGCAGTCCAGTGGTTAGGACTCTGCGCTTTCACTGCTAAGGGCACAGGTTCGCTCCGTGGCTGAGGAACTAAGATCCCACAAGCCATGCAGGGCAGCCAAAAAAGAAAAGAAAGGAAAAAGATTTCATTTACATGAAGTGTCCAGAATAGGCAGCTATAGAGACAGAAAGTAGATTAGTGGTTGCAGAGGAAGGATGGGGGTGGCTGGTGTACATAGAAGGTGACTGCTGAAGGGTTTGTAATAAACGGTTTCTGTGGAGAGGGATTAAAATGTTTCAAAACTGTTCATGGCTGCACAACTACATGGATATATTAAAAATCATAAATATACACTTTAAATGGGCGCATTGTATGGTATATGAGCTGTATCTCAAGAAAGCTGTTGCAAAATAAAGACTTCATGAAAACAACAAAAGAGGTTACAATTAAGCTTTCTTTGTTCTTTATATAATATAGTCTCCACAAAGCAGAGCACTATTTTTCATAATTTTATACTTTTGTTCAAGTGAGTTATAATTATTCTTTTTTGTGAAATATTTCTGACATATTTTGCACAATGATATTTTTTAAAAACAAATCCTTAATCTCTTTAAGTTGGTTGAAAAGGAAAATATCCACAAATTTCAAAGACGATATTAATGTAAATAACTCCTAAACATAAATATTTGGAGCACTTTTAGAGAAGAACTAATTCAAATTGAGATTTATTTTTAAAAGGTTACCCTGGCTACTGTGTGGAGAATAGATTTCAGGAAACAAGAGTGGGTAAATGAAGATCAGTTAGATGAAGATATGGGCAAAATATGAGGGTAACGTGGACTAGGATTTAGAGGGAGAACTGGCAAGAAAGGTCAGGCTTTGTGTGTATTTTGAAGGCTGACTCAACATGACCTGCTGATGAACTGGAAGTGGGTAGGTTGGGTAAATCAAAAACAGCACCTTTTTTTTCCATGTACACTTGAATAAAGAGTGGTGTTATTTACTGAAATAGGAAAAGAAAGGAATAGAAGATTCAAAGAACAGGGTTCATCAATAGTTCTGACAATTGATGTTGAGAAGACAATTGAATATATCCAAGTAACAATGTTGAGTAGGCAACTGAATATATGCCTGGGGTTCAGGAAATGAACAAGGAGGAAATGGCAAGGCTGAAGATATAGTTTTAGAAGGCTTCCATTTAGGGTTGATACATTTGTTAGGGTACATTCTAAGGTGCTGAAACAAAAGGATCCAAAAATATAGTGACTTAAATAAGATAGAAATTTATTTCTCTTTCATATAAAAGTCTAGTGGCAAGGGGCTAATCAACTACTCTTGGAATTAGTGTATTTCTAACCAGGCTTCTTGGTTTGACTCACCAACTGTAGGCCAAGCTATTGCTAATTTAGAGAAGGTCTTTTCCTGATCTGACCCACAGAACATCTCTTTGTCTTCAAACCAAATGCACTTTTTACATAGTCAACCCCATAATCTAATTCGCTATCCTACTGTCACAGTCCTCAGGTATCCATACTATGTGTCTGTGGAGTGTCAGGCACTGGACTAGACTCTGAATATACAACAATAAATAAAAGAGATTTGGTCACTGCTTTTAGGGAGAATAAAATCTACAGAATAGACAGAAGAAACAAGAAGTTAACATATAAAGTGATGCAGGTCTACAGGGGAAGTACATTGTCCAAAAAAAGTACCTAGGAGGGACATGCTTTTAGGCTCAACTCCCAGGTTTCAGTGTATAGACCCCTACCTGCTGAATTACAAAATCCTTTGTTCTCTAACTTAAAACCTTCCTATATATTCTGTATCTGGCATTTTCAACAAGCTCTATTTCCCATCATAGAATACCACCCCACTTGACCCAAGTGAGTTCCTTTCTTTTTCTCAGAATATGCCAAAAATTACCATTTGGTATTGCAGACTTGAGCATTCGACAAGGCAAGGGATTATATTACAAGGGGTCTCCAAATCTACTTGTATACTAAGTAATGTCTATAGACTGAAGAAATACTGTATCTTATCTACTTGTTGAGCTAAAATGCAGCTTCCATACTGATTGGTTGGAACCTCTGTAATACTGCTCCCTAAATATTTTGGATATCGCCCCTGCTTATAAAATTTATATGAATGCAATTGTAATTATCACATGCAGATTCATGTAAAAGCATTCATAAAGTCACAATAGCTTCCTGAAAGCACGTGGTAGCTCAATAAAAGGGTGTCAAAAGGGCAAGTATTCATTCTGCAGTTTACATCCTTGTTCTCCACAGTCTAGTCTCCTCCATGGCAGCTAAAGTGAATATTTTAGAACTAAATCCAGATCTTGCATTCTGTTCAGAAATCTCCCATATCTTCCCATCTCACTCAATGGCCTACAAGTTCCTACATGACCTGCTTTCACCCCTGCCTTTCTCATCACCTTCCATTCTTCCTTGTTCACATGATTCTAGTCATACTGGACATGGTGATACTTCCTCAAGCCAAGCAAGGTCCAGTCTCAAGGTCTGTGGCAAAATTTCACCCTAGGGTCTCTTCAGTCACTGGAATATTCTTCTCCAAGATAGGTAGCTACTTTTCTCCCTTATGTTCTCATCATCTTTTCAGATATATGAGTGGACACTGTCAGAACCCCAGCAAGATCCCTTTTACAGCCTGGTGCATCCAACCCCCACTGCTTCCGTTTGTTTGATGAGACCTCACAGCTGTCTCTCCTTTATTTACATAATTGACTTGAGCTAAATGGAGGTACTTTTCCCCCAGGCCATGCCATACAACTTCAGCCAGCAATCAAGTGACACAGCTACAAACCCTACCTCAAGGTGAGACAAACTCTGCTGTGCAATGTGTGCTCCAGAGCCTCCTGTACCTGAAAGTCTCCAGCTGAGACCACTTTCTTGCTGAGCTTTTCACCCAGCTCTATCCTACTCACCAACTTTCCTACTCCTGAGAACACCTCTCTCTCCCTCAGGTAACTTTTTTGAGCAAGAATCCCCATCCCAGGCTGTTCTTCTATGTAACCAACCTAAGAAAAATGACCACCATACATCCACACACTATCTCCCTTACCTTGCTTTACTTTTTTACATAGCACCTATAACCCGATTGAATAATATATTTTTAAATTTCCTTTTGTTTATTCACTTTTTCTCCCAGTGATGTAAAGTCTATGAGGGCGGGAATTGTTTTGTTCACTACTATATTCTGAAGCTTCCAAAACTACCAAGTTCGTTGTAGTTACTCAATAAAATGTATTACTAAATGCATGAGTAAATGGAATAGGAAAGTGATTTTATTTTATTTTTATTATTTTTTAAACGCTGCCCTATTCTTGAAAACATTGGGAACCAACAACCTGGATTAAGTTCATCTGCAACAAAGAATGATTCTACTGGGGACTATGTCTTCTATGTCCTTTCAAACTCTCAACACTGGAATACTGATCATTGATATAATATTGGCTTATCAACTGAACGTCAGTTCATTAACACATCCTTCCCAAGCCTTGCAGTCTTTAAACTTGAAGTCCTTAATTTTATATTCTGGTAGCCATTTAAATTTCCCTCTGGATTTCTTAATTAGCCTTTTTTTCTTAAATAAGAATTTATTTTCCCATCATCAATATTTTTAACTCAGACCTTACAAGCCCCTACCGAAAACATCTGAATAAAAACACATATTTTAACAATGAAAATTATTAAATAAAGAAGAGTATATTGTAACTATAGAATGGTCCAAGTGAGCATCACTCATATTCCGTCAGAGACAATCCCTAAAATGATTCTAGAGGAGTTTCTTGAAAATTTATCGTAAAATAAGGTCATAGCTGTTTTAGTACACAGACCCTATTAGGCTGTAAAGTCAGCAAAGGAACTGAGTTTACATCTGAACTCCTTCATTAAGGAAACACTGCAGCCATATATGACACATCAATAATATTCAAATATCCAACTACGGAGACTCTGGCTGACTTTCAGCCCCTTCAGTTCACTCAGCTTTGATGAGTGTTTGCAGAAAATTGTCTACATTGTCAACCACACTCCACAAAAATGACTTGGATATAATTTGACTTTTACAGATTTTTAAAGTCAGAAAGGATGTGAGGTTGCATGCCAACTCCACAGAAGACTTTTCATTAGCAATAAATAAAGTTTGATTTAATTTTTTCATAAAGAGACCTTTGTGGTCATGAAAGCCTGCTGTCTGCTCCACTAAAAATAAAGAAATTTTCTAGGGAAAATCTCAAACTTTTATTCACATAAAGGCCTTGCAAAGATGTGTCATTCTAACTTGGGAGTACATAATGAATGTGCTTCTTTGCAAATAGCATTTAATGCCAGTGCTTTTATGGTTTATGATATAACGTTTGTTTCTTTTTATTCAACAGAAAAGGTCAATGTGACTAATAATTAGAACTATGACTCTGAGAAAAGAAGACTGTAATTAGATTATTTTTCAACAAATAATGAAGTGTCAGAAAAAAAGAAAGTGAATCCTTGGTGTCAGCAAAATTAGTTTACATATAGGCCAGAAAAGTAAATCTTTCTTGCAGATGCACACTTGGGTGACCTTCTTCCAGTAATTAACTCAAATAATAAATATGCATAAAAAGCACTACCTTCATATTCAAACTAAACAATGCTTTGCATCCAAGGGTAATTTTGCCTACAAAATATTGATATTTGGCAATTTTTTGAAACATTTTTAGTTGCTACAACTGGAGGAGTGCCACTGACATCAGAGGGTAAAGGCCAGGGATGCTGCTACACATCTTACATACATAGGACAGTACTCCACAACAAAGAATTATCCAGACCCAAATATCATGTCAGTTTTAAGAAACTTTGAACAACTGTCAAAAAACTTTCTAATTCTGAAATTAATGAGTAAGCTGTAAAGTAGCCCACAATAATTAGAGCCCTATAATGGGGTGGTTGTCTACTGACACTCCACAGTTAGAGACATTTTGTAGCCACTGTAGATTAAAAGAAAAGAGTAAGGGGTATTAGACTTTTTAGAATTCAGAACTCTGATAGATAATACTGGGATGCAGGACACTTAGATGTCATATCAATATCCATTAGGGCTGTATTAGGTTCTTAATTCTGCCATAACAAAGTGCCACAGACCAGGTGGTTTAAACAACAGAAATTTACTTTCTCACAGTTTTGGAGGCTTAAAGACCAAGATCAAGGTGTATGCCAGGTTACTTCTTCTGAGACCTTTCTCCTTTGCTTGTAGATGGCTGTCTTTTCCCTATGGCTTCACATGGTCTTCCCTCTGTGCCTGTATCTATGTTCTATCTCCTGTTCTTGTAAGGATATCAGTCATACTGAATTAAGGTCCATGCCAATGACCTTCTTTAAATTCAATTGCCTTTTTAAAGACCCTATCTCCAAATACAGTCCATTCTGAGGTACTGCGGGTTAGGACTTCAATATATGAATTTTGAGTGGGACACAATTCAGCCCATAACAGCCCATAACAATCTGTCCTGTCTTTGATTCAAAGTCCTCTCGAGACAGAAAATACCTGGCAGCATGAAAACTTTCCAGCATTTCTACTGCCCTGGAGAGCAGGAAAGTGTATACAAGGGAAAAGTGAGTCTTCTTATAATCAGTCCTTAATTTTTGTAAAATGACTGAATTTGCCCCAATATTTGCAGGAAATAGTTAAGGAACTCCAAAGAAACAAAGGCAATAACTTTGAATCATAGAGTTAATTTTTATATATAAAAAGTTTCCCTAAAGAAAACCAGAACTAAAAGAATGAGTTCTATGCAAGGATCATGTTGACCACGTTGGCCGAAACACAACAAGCAAGTGCCCAGCACAGAATAAGACATCAGTATATTTGCTCATTGACTATGTAACTGGGTCAGTGAAGACTATTCCTCTGAAACTCTGCTATCTATTGGATGGTAGTGTGCTTCTAACCTGCCTCCTACCCAATCTCCAACTTATCTCTTACCATTTGTTACAATGCATTTATGATACAGCAGCAACAAATTATCGGTAGTCACATGCTCAGTTTTTGCTGTTTTCCTTCTTGCTACAATGCTCTATTTTCTTGTTGGGGAGGAAGAAACTTTCCTCTACCTTCTAGGTGCTTCTGGCTGGTCTAAAAATTAAATTGGCCTGAGACACACTAACGGGAGAAAATCAAACAAAATTTAATAGCATGTATACACGGCAGTGACCATGGAAAACAGAGTAACCTGCCAAAATGGCCAAAGCTCACAACTTAAATACCATCTTCAGCTAAAGACAAAAGAGGATGTTGGGGGTAGTGGTTTGGAAGGAAGGCTATTTACATGGAGATGGAAAAGCAGATCTTTGGTAAACAAATGCTTGCTAGACCATGCAGAGACAATATAAGAAATTAATAATTTGTCAATTATTAATTTGCCAGTATAAGAAATTAACAATTTCTAAAGTAAGTTATAAAAGTATATGGACTTTGCTAGATCATATGCTAAGATTGTAACAACTTCTGAAAATGTCCTATGACCAATGAAAGAGTTAAAGTTTCATATTGTTTTGTCTACCAGGTAGATTGACATAACTGGATTAAAACATGGGAGAAATTTGCAGGTTTACTCTTTCTCTGTGGTTTTTTGTTTAACTGTATTTCAAACTATATACTATTTATATAGACTAGAAATAATTAGAAGAATAACAGCTGATAAGATTTCCTCAGCATGGCTTGACCAACTCATTAAATAAACTTGTTAAATAAAGCAAATTCATAAAAGTAATAGGATAAACAAAGGGAAGATTGTAAAAGTGGTAAAAACTAATGGTACTTGAATTATTAGAGAACAAGAATAAACAAGAGAGTATGTGAAGAAAGTAACTGAGGAAAATAGGTATACTTTAAAATTACCTTGCCCACAACTAATAGCAAACATTCTGGTCATTAGCTTTAAATATGCAGAAAGTAAAAGATGTACCTGCATAATATTTTATATTTTAGTCATGATATTAAAATGAGTGTCACATTTTGGACTTTGATTGTATCCAGGGGTGGGGAAACAATGTGAAAAAACAAAATCATTGGCCCAAAAAGCAAAACTATCTGGTGAAGTCATGAATGACCGAGTTACAGCAGAGGAGCCTACTGTTAATCATTTTTGCAGTCAATTGAGAATTCTGCAGAGAAGATATTAAAGAGTAGTATAAAAAGTGCAGTGACCCAAATAAATTGTTTAAGAAAAATAGTCAAATTCAGTTAACAGATACTGTATTCCTATAAAATTGAATTTTTTTTAGGAATTAGTAGAAAATTTTTAGGAATTAGTAGAAAAAAAGTGTTTGCTTATTGCTGTGATGGAGCTATTTCCTCCAAATTTTAGGAATTCTCCATTTGATCGTGTTTTTGATGATATTCCAAGAAGATGGAAAGATTTCCCATGCCCTACTTTTAGTAACTACCAAGACATATTTGTTACTAATGCTTCAATTCTGCAACACAGGACAAAATCAATCCTCAGTAAGAGATAACAAATGTCTTTGAAATTGAGTACAACGAAATTTTCCTCATAAATTAATACTGTATGTTGCTAAATGTCTTCAAGAATTCACTTTTTTTCCTTCTTTGCTTCTTTCTTCCTTTTTTAAGATAATAGAACCCTGTTAGTTTAGCTTACATGGAGTTGAGACACGTTACTACAGATGTGATTTTCTATCCTTCATAGCAGCTATGTATGGCCATGGGATTAAGTTTGGGTCAAATGGGATGTGAGTACAAGACATATGTGCAACTTCAGAGGCATTGCCTTGAAGACTGAGTCACTTACTCTGAACGTTCTCTTTTCTCTGTCTCCAATCCATTCAGAAAAGGACAATATGTCCCATCATCCACTAGCATATTATCCCATGAGCAACTATGAAAGATTTTCTGTAGTAGACCTATTCTAGCAAACTTGACCTCTCTCCTCCCATAGAATATAAGAAAATAAACATCAATCTCATTTAAAATAACAATAGTTTTGGGTCATTTGTTATAGAGATTTATCTTGTACCTCATCTCAAGTAAAAATCTGGTATGAGATGTGAGAGACTATAATAATAAATACTCAAAATATTTTATTGGTTTAACAATTAGGTGGATGGTGATGAGGAAACAGATATTGAATCTGGAGAAGCCAGTCCAGGAAGTGCAGAGAGTCCCATACAGGGTAAATGCAAGGAGAAACATGCCAAGACACATATAAATCAAACTCTCAAAAATTAAATACGAAGAAAAAATATTAAAAGCAGCAAGGGTAAAACAACAAATAACACACAAGGGAATCCCTATAAGGTTAACAGCTGATCTTTCAGCAGAAACTCTGCAAGCCGGAAGGGAGTGGCAAGACATATTTAAAGTGATGAAGGAGAAAAAGGTACAACAAAGATTACTCTACCCAGCAAGGATCTCATTCAGATTTGATAGAGAAATTAAAACCTTTACAAACAAGCAAAAGTTAAGAGAATTCAGCACCACCAAACCAGCTTTACAACAAATGCTAAAGGAACTTCTCTAGGCAGGAAACACAAAAGAAGGAAAAGAACTACAATAACAAACCCGAAACAATTAAGAAAATGGGAATAGGAACATACATATCGATAATTACCTTAAATATAAATGGGTTAAATGCTCCAACCAAAAGACATAGACTGGCTGAACAGATACAAAAACAAGACCCCTATATGCTGCTGTCTACAAGAGACCCACTTCAGACCTAGGCACACATACAGACTGAAAGTGAGGGGATGGAAAAAGATATTCTATGCAAATGGCAATCAAAAGAAAGCTGGAGTAGCAATTCTCATATCAGACAAAATAGACTTTAAAATAAAGACTATTACAAGAGACAAAGAAAGAAACTACATAATGATCAAGGGATCGATCCAGGAAGAAGATATAAGAATTGTAAATATTTTTGCACCACCATAGGAGCACCTCAATACATAAGGCAAATACTAAAAGCCATAAAAGGGGAAATCGACAGAACACAGTCATAGACGGGGACTTCAACTCCCCACTTTCACCAATGGTCAGATCATCCAAAATGAAAATAAATAAGGAAACACAAGGTTTAAATGATACATTAAACAAGATGAACTTAATTGATATTTATAGGACATTCCATCCAAAAACAACACAACACACATTCTTCTCAAGTGCTCACAGAACATTCTCCGGGATAGATCATAACTTGGGTCACAAATCAAGCCTTGGTAAATTTATGAAAACTAAAATCAAATCAAGTATCTATTCTGACAACAACGCTATGAGACTAGATATCAATTACAGGAACAGATCTGTAAAAAAGTACAAACAGATGGAGGCTGAATAATACACTACTTAATAACCAAGAGATCACTGAAGAAATCAAAGAGGAAATCAAAAAATACCTAGAAACAAATCACGACGACCCAAAACCTATGGGATGCAGCAAAAGCAGTTCTAAGAGAGAAGCTTATAGCAATACAATCCTACCTTAAGAAACAAGAAACATCTCAAATAAACAACCTAACCTTACACCTAAAGCAATTAGAGAAAGAAGAAAAAAAAACCCCAAAGTTAGCAGAAGGAAAGAAATCATAAAGATTAGATCAGAAATAAAAGAAAAAGAAAGGATGGAAACGATAGCAAAGATCAATAAAACTAAAAGCTGATTCTTTGAGAAGATAAAATTGATAAACCATTAGCCAGACTCATCAAGAGAAAAAGGGAGAAGACTCAAAGCAATAGAATTAGAAATGAAAAAGGAGAAGTAACAACTGACACTGCAGAAATACAAAGGATCATGAGAGATTACTACAAGCAACTCCATGCCAATAAAATGGACAACCTGGAAGAAATGGACAAATTCTTAGAAATGCACAACCTTCCGAGACTGAACCAGGAAAAAATAGAAAATATAAACAGAAAAATCACAAGCACTGAAACTGAAATTGTGATTAAAATTTTCCAACAAACAAAAGCCCAGGACCAGATGGCTTCACAGGCGAATTCTATCAAACATTTAGAGAAGAGCTAACACATATCCTTCTCAAACTCTTCCAAAATATAGCAGAGGAAGGAACACTCCCAAACTCATTCTATGAGGTCACCATCACCCTGATACCAAAACCAGACAAAGAAAGAAAACTACAGGCCACTATCACTGATAAACACAGATGCAAAAATCCTCAACAAAATACTAGCAAACAGAATCCAACAGCACATTAAAAGGATCATACACCATGATCAAGTGGGGTTTATTCTAGGAATGCAAGGATTCTTCATCAATCAATGTGATACACCATATTAACAAACTGAAGGAGAAAAACCATATGATCGTCTCAATAGATGAAGAGAAAGCTTTTGAAAAAATTCAACACCCATTTATGATTAAAACCCTCCAGAAAGTAGGCATAGAGGGAACTTATGTCAACATAATAAAGGCCATATATGACAAACCCACAGCCAACATTGTCCTCAATGGTGAAAAACTGAAACCATTTCCACTAAGATCAGGAACAACACAAGGTTGCCCACTCTCACCACTATTATTCAACATAGTTTTGGAAGCTTTAGCCACAGCAGTCAGGGAAGAAAAAGAAATAAAAGGAATCCAAATTAGAAAAGAAGAAGTAGGGCTTCCCTGGTGGCGCAGTAGTTGAGAGTCCGCCTGCCGATGTAGGGGACACGGCTTCGTGCCCCGGTCCGGGAAGATCCCACATGCCGCGGAGCGGCTGGGCCCGTGGGCCATGGCTGCTGAGCCTGCGCGTCCGGAATCTGTGCTCCGCAACGGGAGAGGCCACAACAGTGAGAGGCCCGCGTACCGCAAAAAAATAAAATAAAAAACTAAAGTGAGTTTAAAAAAAAAAAAAAAGAAAAGAAGAAGTAAAGCTGTCCCTGTTTACAGTTGACATGATACGATAAACAAAGAATCCTAAAGATGCTACCAGAAAACTACTACAGCTAATCAGTTAATTTGGTAAAGTAGCAGGATACAAAATTAATGCACAGATATCTCTAGCATTCCTATACACTAATGATGAAAAATCTGAAGTGAAATTAAGAAAACACTTCCATTTACCACTGCAACAAAAAGAATAAACTATCTAGGAATAAACCTACCTAAGGAGACAAAAGACCTGTATGCAGAAAATTATAAGACACTGATGAAAGAAATTAAAGATGATACAAATAGATGGAGAGATATACCATGTTCTTGGATTGGAAGAATCAACACTGTGAAAATGACTCTACTACCCAAAGCAATCTACAGATTCAGTGCAATCCCTATCAAACTACCACTGGCATTTTTCACAGAAATAGAAAAAAAATTTCACAATTTGTATGGAAACAGAGGAGACCCTGAAGAGCCAAAGCAATCTTGAGAAAGAAAAACGGAGCTGAAGGAATCAGGCTCCCTGACTTCAGACTATACTACAAAGCTACAGTAATCAAGACAGTATGGTACTGGCACAAAAACAGAAAGATAGATCAATGGAACGGGATTGAAAGCCCAGAGATAAACCCACACACATATGGTCACCTTATCTTTGATAAAGGAGGCAAGAACATACAGTGGAGAAAAAACAGCCTCTTCAATAAGTGGTGCTGGGAAAACTGGACAGGTACATGTAAAAGTAGGCAACTAGAACACTCCCTAACACCATTCACAAAAATAAACTCAAAATGGACTAAAGACCTAAATGTAAGGCCAGACACTATCAAACTCTTAGAGGAAAACATAGGCAGAACACTCTATGACATAAATCACAGCAAGATCCTTTTTGACCCACCTCCTAGAGAAATGGAAATAAAAGCAAAAATAAACAAATGGGACCTAATGAAACTTAAAAGGTTTTGCACAGCAAAGGAAACCATAAACAAGACGAAAAGACAATCCTCAGAATGGGATTGAAGCAACTGACAAACGATTAATCTTCAAAACTTACAAGCAGCTCATGCAGCTCGATATCAAAAAAGCAAGCAACCCAATCTAAAAATGGGCAGAAGACCTAAACAGACATTTCTCCAATGAAGATATACAGATTGCCAACAAACACATGAACGAATGCTCAACATCACTAATCATCATAGAAATGCAAATCAAAACTACAATGAGATATCATCTCACACCAGTCAGAATGGCTATCATCAAAAAATCTACAAACAATAAATGCTGGAGAGGGTGTGCAGAAAAGGGAACCCTCTTGCACTGTTGGTGGGAATGTAAATTGATACAGCCACTATGGAGAACAGTATGGAGGCTCCTTAGAAAACTTAAATTATAACTACCATACGACCCATCAATCCCACTACTGGATATATACCCAGAGAAAACCATAATTCAAAAAGCGTCATGTACCAAAATGTTCATTGCAGCTCTATTTGCAATAGCCAGGACATGGAAGCAACCTAAGTGTCCATCAACAGATGAATGGATAAAGAAGATGTGACACATATATACAATGGAATATTACTCAGCCATAAAAAGAAACGAACTTGAGTTATTTGTAGTGAGGTGGATGGACCTAGAGTCTGTCATACAGAGTGAAGTAAGTCAGAGAAAAACAAATACTGTATGCTAACACATATACATGGAATCTAAAATAATAATAATAATAATAAAAGGTCATGAAGAACCTAGGGGCAAGACTGGAATAAAGACACAGGCCTACTAGAGAATGGACTTGAGGATATGGGGTGGGGGAAGGGTAAGCTGGGACGAAGTAAGAGAGTGGCATGGACATATATACACTACCAAACGTAAAGTAGATAGCTAGTGGGAAGCAGCCGCATAGCACAGGGAGATCAGCTCAGTGTTTTGTGACCACCTAGAGGGGTGGAATAGGGAGGGTGCAAGGGAGGAGATGCAAGAACGAAGAGATATGGGAACATATGTATAACTGATTCACTTTGTTATAAAGCAGAAACTAACACACCATTGTAAAGCAATTATACTCCAATAAAAATGTTAAAAAAAAAAAAGCAAAGACGTTTGCTTTGGACTTTTCTCAATTATTTCAGTTAGAATGTGGACAGTGGTGGTCTAACTTTGACAAAGAGGACAAGTACAGCACACTAGGGAGTGACCCATAGGAGGAGTGAAACTGGGTCCCTGAATGACCTAGGGAAGCAGAGCCACTCCAACCAGCTTCGACTCCTCACTTCTCGACAGTTACATATCAATTCAAGAAAAATAAACTTAGAATTTAAGCCCTTGTGTGTTGAGTATTTTATTGTAGCAGCTTAGTCTGTATCCTAACACAATATATAATTTAACCTGATAAACCCATGGCTGTAAAGGGCACTTACAATTGTGAAATAAAACAAAATCTATAAAGCTATGTCTCTCAAAGAAAATAATAAACTTTTATAGAACAGTCACGTTGAAAGACTTTTTCTAGTGGAAGCAAGGAGAGTATAAAATAGTTTCTGGGAGACCTGCTGCGATGATGCCTTCAATACAGATGTTAGATTCAGGCACTTTTCATTTAATTTCGGAAGGTGCACCATATGCATATGTGTCAATAAACGATCATATTTTATAATTACAAGACTCTTTAAATCATATGTCAGACAAATCCAGATGCCAAATAAGTCAAAAACTTCAGTGCTCAAAACACTACTCAAATATAATTTATACACCTGGGAAATCAGAGTTAATGATTTGGAAAGTAATTCTGAATGTGCCATTATATGCCCAAGATGGTACAAAGCCTTGAGGACATAGAAAAAGACGTTGCACCTACAATCAAGGATATTTCACCTTTGTTAAAATACAAAACTAACCTACTTTAAACAATTAAAGAAACATTTGTTATTAAAAATGAATGCTTCTGGTTATAATCCAATTAAAAGTATTAGTGTTAATATGTGATATTCTGGTGAGTTAAAAATAAATGACTAAGGTATAACACAACTGGAGAGCCCTGCTAGCACAGTCACAGGACTAAAACAGACATGATAGAGAGTCCAGTTTCCTCCTGGCCTTTAATCCTTGTCTATTTCCCCACTTTGCGAATCCTAACTGACCAACCATAAACCTTGCAAAAACAGTTCTCAGAAAGTACTATTCTGACAGTTATCAAGATAAGATTGCACCAACGATCCCAAGCAGGTGGCACAAAAATGAGCACAACATTCAACTGCAAGTTTTGTAGCATTTAAATACAAAAACTGTTAACCAGAGTCAGACCGGAAGGACACATGATTTTCTTTTCTCCTCTCTCAATAATATTCTGATCGTTTTTCAACTCAGAAGTTACCTGGTCCTTTGATGCTCCCTATCTGCATCAGCTAAATAAAGCCTATATCCTCTCTTTGAGTCACTTAAATTATATTCTTTTGATAGCACAGAAATATACTGATAAGCTTCACCCTCAAAAACATAACATTGAACATGTGCTCAGTCGCTGACAGAGAAAGATAGAAAACCTCCTTTCCTCCATATCTACGAGAGCACATGATTCACCTTGTGAGTAAGTCATTCACTTGAAATGTCTGAAGATGAGGAAAACTGTACCCATTAAGCCAACCTGCTTCTTAATGTCTGAACTGTAATCTGTCAGGCCTACCTTTCTGCTGCTAGTATATGCTGAAGGTCCATCCACATTCCAGACTTTATAGGCTTATAGCAAATATCAGTTGAATTCAAATTGTTATGCCTATTCTCAAATCCCTAGCACCACAATCAGGGCCTTTTCCAGAGTCACAACAGAGATCTTCAGAACTTACTTTCATTATTCTTCTATTCTGTTGGTACTTTTTCATTCTTTTCCTGTGAAACTTTCTCCATTATATCCAGAGCATAATCTCTAGTGCCTCTTGG
Source organism: Delphinapterus leucas (assembly GCF_059928025.1). NCBI lineage: Eukaryota > Metazoa > Chordata > Mammalia > Artiodactyla > Monodontidae > Delphinapterus > Delphinapterus leucas. The sequence continues at coordinate 70,631,706 of NC_143139.1, forward strand.
GTCATTATTTTCACTCATCATCAGAGGTGAACCTTATACAATTATCACACTTACATTTAAATTAAATTACATTTAATTTAACAAATATTTCCAAACATATATCATATGCATCATAGAAGATCAGTTACTATGAGGTTTAGAGTGAATTTACACATGAGAAATTTAAGGAGAAGAAAATGGTAAGGCAGGAATGATGACATCCCAGGCACGCACACGCACACACACGTGCACCATTCCACTAAATATTTGTAGACATAAAGGGAGGATAACACAGTAAAAGTTGTAGTGATTTTTGGCAAGAGTCCTTATGTAAGACAGAGAAGTTTTCATGTAATTTAGTAGGTAATGATAAACTACTGAATGTTTCTGAGAAGTGAATAATAGAATCAGTCTTTATTTAAGAAGGTTATTCTAGAAATTATACAGAGAAAGGATTGGAAGAGAGAGACAGTCATGGCAAAGAGACCAAGTAGGAAGCTACTGAAGTAGAGAAGGGGAGAAACCAAAGGAATATTAGAAATGTAAGACCTGCAAAAGTTCACAACTTAGATATTGAAGGAGAAGGAAAAACAGATTTAAAGATGATTCCGGATTCTGAGCCTTGAATGACAGAGAGAACAACAATGCTATTGGCAGGAAAAGAAGAAAAGTCAATCATGATAAAATCGTGAGCTCTGTTTCAGATATGTGTAGTCATGTTGCCAAATACTCATACTAGAAGTTAGGTCTATACTGAAAAAATGATTTCTGTATTTTTTTTCTGTAATCTGGCCTTTCTCCAGAGACTTATCCATTTCTGATTAGTAAAGGGGGAAAATAGATAACTAAACGTAAGATCTAGTTTAAGATTAGTTTGAATACAGTGTCTGTTCGATAAAATATGCTCAGATGATTGGTCACTTGCTTCTGGGGGAGGAATATGGCTTATTATTCTTATGATATGGGAGAGGAAACATAAATTCCTCTGATGTTCATATTGTCTCACTCTTACTCCTCCAATGGTTCAGCAATACCCTTTGCCCTCCTGGATTCTGGCTGATCTGCTCTCTTCTGATGCTGAAGTCTATGGCTAACATACCTCAGAGGCTAATGACGTTGGCACAAAGACTGCTGCTTGTGGTATAACCACTAATCTGACTACCTTCACCTCAGATCTTGCTGTAAAAACCTGAGGTTTGCCTGAAACTCTTATTTGGTCCTGATTAGGGTGGTCCTCTGACAAGCCTCACTTCATCCCAGCAATGGTGACCCCCTTCCGGCAAGATCCATATGGGAATCAAGGGTGCCTTAGAAAAGCCCATCCTCAGAACCATTTTTTACCCTAACAGGCTACACTGGCCAGTTCACTTTGAAGTGGTTTTGCACCAATTGTTTACCCAAGCCCCTGCAAGTATCCTCTCCCTGAAGTCTCAATAGGAGACAGTGGCTTCCTTCTAACTCTGCTATTTTCCCTTTTCCAATTCGCTTTGGGCCAAAGCCCATAGAAGAGAAAATGTGGAACCACTTCTGGTTGCTTTAATTTCCTCTCTCTTCTTTCCAAAATCCACTGGGCCAAGACTTTATGGAGGGTAGGGTCATGTTCTATACGTATGGGAGAGCTCTAAAATGACTACTCCAGAATGCACTGTTTATTTGAAAATATAAACAAAATATAAAAATAACAGAACCCTTCTCTTCTAGAATAACTAATAGTTTGATTTATCATTATGGAAGGAAATTGCCAGGCCTAATCTCAACTCCAAGAAGCCTGTCTTACAACATACTTCTTTATTACTTTCTCATTTTTATTTTTTGGGCACTTTCTCTTAGTATTCCCTCTGTAACAAATCAGTCTCCCCCAGGCATACTGTCACCTCAGGCAAACCAAGACAATGGTCTTGTACTCTGAAAGGCAAAGTAAAAAAGCACATCAATAATCGTCAAAATATTACCCCATTGCACATGTTTAGTTCAAACTACATGCAGAACACTTAGGAAAGTAAATCCCCCTTGGTAATCCAAAGAGATTTGTTTCCCCATTTTAACCTAAAGTCTAAGCAATGTTCTAGTTTTCATTTGGTCTCTTATCATGATTAATCATCACTAATGGAGTTTGGCTGTAAACCAGGAAAAATTTTTATAACTTTAAACCGTATAGTTTAAAGAACACACTTGGTTTCCTGGAAAATATAATAAGAATTTGATATGTCCAACCACAATTTTTAGGAACCAGCATCCCAGAACCCACCTTTATTTAAACAATGCTAATTATCTTGTTATGCCAAATATAACATCAAACCTGGAAAGTCAAGGAGGGACCACAGGAGAGAAATAAGATAATCAGATCACAGTTAAGAGTCAACTATCTCATAGATAACCAAGGTCAAGGCAAACAGACCTAGGACCAGATACAACAAAGTCAGAGCCAAAGGCAGCAGAAGAGAGGACAGACTGTTCACTAAAGCCAGCTGGGAAATGTCCAGATTGACAAAGAGACAAAAGCAGCCAAAGGCCACCAGGCATCAGGGTAAATGAGTTTTAGGAAGCCATAGGGATGAGATAAGGATTTAGCATTGAGAGTCTAATCCTTTTTTTCTCACAGGAACTGGTGTTAGATGGGCCAGTGGATCACTGAGAGACAATCATCATTTTTCCTGTGACTGAGGTTACTGCTGACATTTGCCACACACAGCAACTGGAGATTCTGACAGCTACCCGAGTGTGTACAGCTGGGAGTGAGAAAAGAAAAATCGAGATCCATATATCAGAGGGTTCAAAGTGACTTCGGGTGGGGATGACTGTTGGGGTGGCAGTACTTTAAGTTGAGGGGCAAATAGAGATGAGATCAGAATTCAGCAAAGCATGAGGGGATCTTGGGTGATTGTCTGGAACATTAAATGGTATCTTTGAGTTTCCTGGTGGATCAAAAGATTCAAGATATATGAGTAGGTCAAACAAGATGTAAACTTGTAATTGTTTACAGTAACAGTGTTCAAGCTGAAGCAGTGGGAATCAGGAATCCAGAGAAACAAATGTGAAATCACTAGGTGGCCTCAGTATAAGGGGATTTCTATTATTAAGCAGGTTATTTTTCATTTAGAGAAATGAAAAGTATCATATATTAAAAAATGGTAAAAGTCCAAGTTCAATATGATATGATATGATATGATATGAGGACGGGACAGTTTTCATCTGCCTAGTCATTTTCCAATTTGTAATCTCAACAATAGTAACTCATTAAATTCTTTTACAGTAATGAATGAATGAATTCTTTTACACTATGAATTCAAATGTCATCAGAGCACTTGAAATTCCTCAAGTTAGCAGGAAATGGGTTCTTAATAAACACATTTTAAGTATTCTAAAGTATTTTAACATTTACATAAATGCCACTTTTTTCTGAGTTATTGTCAAGGATATGAAGTCATATCCTTTCCTCTAAATACTTGTTACTTTTTCTTTTCTTAAGCCATCATTTCATATAGAATACAGTATTTAACGCACCTCCTCATTCAAGCAACACCTACCAGTACCGTCCTTTTGGTAAGCATTTAGCTCCGTGCTGTGAATACAACATGAAGTAGGCTCAAACGAGCTCTCCAAATTCACAGTAGCTGGGATTCTGTTAAGGGCAATGCAATATCTCACTGAGCTCAAGGTCATCTTCATTTTGAGAGATGTCAAGAGACCAGATTGGTTTCAGGGCCTCTAGAAGACCTTGATCCTTTCCAGGTCACTTATGCCAATAAGCACACAGATGGTTTTTGAGGGACCTTTGAAATAAAGAATGCTTTTGAGAGCAGAGGGTCACCCTTGACATTCTGCCTCATGACACAGTAACAAAGCCATTTAACCAGCCAGCTTTGTAGAGGGTCCAGACTATTTTCTGTGCTGTGTTAGGTTTAGCAATTCCATAAATCAGCATATTCAAGTCAATAAACACTGCCCTTTCACCTTTGAAGTATTTTCTAGTCCAATCCTATTGGGGAATACATGTAATTCTTTCCATTTCAAATTAGTTTTCACATTGTCTTTTAGCGCTGAGTTTTTATGTAACATTCTAGAACAAACTCCAGACATCTCAGCAGGGGTTGTAATACACATAAAATCATTGCTTAACTGACATCACTTTTGGACCCCTGCCATTTGTGTATAACTTCTTGTTTTTGCCCTTCAAATGAGCTGTATACAAATAGACTCAAAATAAACTCATTGTGGAGTTGGAAGTTGAACATATGTCTGAAATGTCACATCATTCTTTGCAGCCAATGTAAGATTGCATATAGATCACCATTTTTATTTTCAGAAATAAAATCTTTTCCTTTGAAGCCGAGTTCTAGGGTTTAAAACACAGCCCAACAATTTTTTTTTATACAGAAACAACATTTTTTAAAATCTTATTTCCTGCCAATGTGGTACCACTGGGAATTTTATAATAGTTAAATGACAAAAATATATGTCATAACTCTCTTAGCACAAAGAGCTTTTTTACGAGTTAGCACCAATCTTTGGCTTTATTTGCCCATATTGCAGAGTGACAAAGGTAACATAAATCAAATCTTTTCTAAATATGTACATGTAGGTAGTCCTCAACATAAACGTACTCAGCAAATAATTGTGAATGGAATTTAACTTATCAGGAAAGAAGAAGAAATTTAAATGTCAAATAAAAACTTTGGGTTAAAACTATGTATGTTTCAAGTTCAGACTACTGATTAATTTGTGATGTATATATTTATATTCAAAGATGCTTTGGAAGTTGAGGAAACATATTAATCAGAATTGCCTATATTTTGCTTCGGTGACAAATACCATCAAAATTATAGTGGTATAATATAACAAAAGTTTATTTCTTGCTCAGATAAGGTCCACTATCCAGGCATCCTTGATGTTGTTGCATTTCCTTCTCAGCTACAGTTTTCAGGCTTCACCAGAATCTAGATGAACACGGAAACTACCACACTAGCTTTTAAGTAGTTAAGGCCCAAAGTAATTCCTATCATTCCCAGTCACAGGCTATTGGGAGAGACTAGTCACATAGTCCCACCCGGCGCAAATGTTGTTTTTCATAAGTGCAAAAAGGTGAGGAGAACTGGTGATACTGGTGAACACTAATAATGTCGACCTCAAAACTCCATCATAGTAAGAAGACAGATTTATCTTAAAGCTAACCCCCTCTGTACTGGGTTGACTAATGTCCCCCAAAATTAATATCCACCAAGAACCTCAGAATAAGATCTCATTAAGAAAAAGGGTCTTTGCAGATGTAATTAGTTAAGGTGAGATCATGCTGGATTAGAATGAGCCCTAAATTCAATGACTGGTGTCCTCATAAGAAGGTCATTTGAAGACACAGAGAGACACAGAGAGAGAACACCATTTGAAAACAGAGACAAAGATTAGAGTGATGATTGGAATGATGCATTTACAAGCCAAGGAATGCCTGGATTGCCAGCAACCACCAGAAACTAGGCATGGAGCAGATTCTTCCTCAGGACTTCTAGAATGAGGCAGTCTTGCTAACACCTTGATTTCAGACTTCTAACCTCCAGAACTGTGTGAGAATAAATTTGTTATTTTAAGCCACCTTGTTTGTAGTAATCTGTTATGCCAGCCCTAGGAAATGAATATACAACCTCCAAAACAAGGTGGTAGGTAGATAGTTCCATCACTTCTCCTTTGTTTCTGACCTACAGACACACGCAGCGACACTGTCACACCAACCCCTCTGAGAGGCTTGACCTTATTTTAACCACTTAGGATATTCATCTTGAGGTAAGTCATAAAATATATGACACTGCATTACGTAAACTCAAGAGGACACCATTTAATCAGCAGCCAAAGGATCAATCTGCTCTCCTTATGTTAATATTCTATTGTATTTGCTCTGGAACTCTGGAAATTCATGTAGAATTTGAAGTCTCCTGGGAAGCCAAGAACAATTAGAATAGCACTAAAGGTCTGTACATTTTCTTATACTTTTACTAGTGATACACTTATACACTTCACTAGTGATGAAGAGGTTAGGCATATTGAGCTGGGGGTTAGAATTATGATTATACACTTATAAGAACGTTGGAATTTCTGTTCCAAGGTCACTATTTAGTGATTTCACAAATAGCTAAATGCGATGTCAAAAGTTTGTTGTAATAAAAATCGGGTCAATGGGAAGACAGACGTGAAGTGCTTAAACTATTTCTTCTTTTAAAGATATGTTAGACACCCTATAAGACACCATCTGTCTTCTTAACGAAGAATATTTTATTCTTTACCAAAGCTGCAATCTTCCAGCCACAGATTAAATCATTTCCAGAATGTTTTCAGAATATTTTACTTTTCTAGGAATACATTTTCCCTTAATGTCTGCAATGAAGCGGACAGAAACCACAAAACACTGCAACTTCTACTGCATCAATTTATTGACATTAATATTTAGCTTCACTTTGCCAGTGCAACCCCTTTAAAGCACACTTACTGTTCTTTGCTGCATCTTATTTCAACTCATTTCTTTCAATGTTAGCATCTGAGTCTTTGCAGCATATCTAGTTATGTGAAAGAAAAATCACTGAAATGGTCTACTTCAATACTGAAATATATCCAGGCATTATTATCTCTGAAGTACTGCCATGCCAGCCATTTACATAGTAACTCTAAGCGTCTAATTCACTTCAACAACGTCCTGTGATGGGCAAGGGCTGATGTATGAGCTCTGTATTAAGAATTACAATCAAATATATCATTTTAATGTACCCAAATGGATGCATGTGTAATTCTGAAATCCATAATAACTAGTGTCATTATAGCTAGAATTTTCATACCATGAAAATGATACCATGACAGCTAGAATTTTCATACTTATATTCACACCAAGCCCACATGGTTTCCCTAATAGCGTAGTTGGTTTTAACATTACAATACCTAGACTGAAATTGACTGAAATTATTCTTTGCCATGATTGCTATTAAGTGAAACCAGAGCATTAAAATGACTAGCCATGAGAGAGGCATACAAGACTTCTGATCTCTCTATAGAATACAGTATTTTCTTGTTTTAAAATATGGAGACAAGAATCAATCCCAATTTTCTTTACATAATTCACGTAACTAGGTGACTCTTGTTTTCTCCAATCTGCCCAAAAATCAACTGCTCATTTTTTCCAATATTTCACTCAAGTACATGTTGGGTATCTTTTTACCATTTAATAGAGTTTACATTTTTTATAACACCTGTTTAAATATTTTCCAGGAAGTTTGTGTTTTCTTAAAAAAGTTTCTTTCTACATTATGCATAAAATATACTTTTTTCTTTTTTTTTAATTGAAGTATAGATGAACAAAATATATTCTTATATTTGGTTTATACTGTGATCTTTTATCTCTGATTTTCGTGTAATGGGTCTGTATATTGTCTACTTGATTATATCTCTGTCTCGTGTTCCCACTAAAAAGGAAAATCCTAAGGTCAAGAAAGAATAATGAGACAGACTCTATGCCTCAGAATTGTAGAACTATTTTTTTTTTTTTTTTGATCTCATGATCCTAATGGCAGAGGTTGGGATGATACTGTTAAAAAATACTTTTCTGGCTCCTAGTTTGCAATTTTACAGGATTAAATGACAGGAGCAAATGCAAATATGTTTGAGTGACTTCTGTACATTCTTACTGAAGATAAACCATGGAGAAGGCACACAGAACATTCCCTCCTAGAGTTTATAGTATAGGAAAAATTTTTTAAACAAAAGATTATTTTTTTATTTTTTGGAGCTAGCACACTAAACTGTCCTATCTGTGCAACTTGTAGGTTAACCAAAGATAACACTTAATAGGATGTTTATTTCTTCCCATTCCTTATCCAATCATGTCACTGAATTTTTTTCCAACTGTTTTATCATGTCAAAGAAGTGCTCTTTGGAATTAAATAAGCAATACCTGACAGTAAATAAAATATATACTATACTATTTAATGTCTAACCTATCTATACGGTTTGATTTTTAGTTCCTCTAAGGCACTCTTAGGCAAATAATAGACCACCTACAATTTAAATTATATTACAACTTCCAAATGTAATTAAGAGGAAATCAAGAACAAGAGTTGATTTTCCCAGGGCTCTGAGCACAATCAGCAATGTTAACATTAACCAATGTTAAATATGATGTGAAATTGTTAGCATTTACTACTTCATACTATGTGGCTAACCTATGTACCCAATCTATTATGCTGCTATTATCGATGCAAAACACTTTTGCACAGCCTTTTTGAATCATTAAAATTCAAATCCAAACCATCAAACATATTCCATAGTGTTTACCTGCTCTTAATCTGCAGAATGACAATTAAAAACCATAAAATAGTGATGTAAAGTCTATAATGAAAAGGGTTATTTCCCTCTTAGATTTGACTAATATTATGGTAATCTGTTTTCTTTTCACCATACGTTTTAAATGGTAAGTGATGTACCTTGTGCCAGTATTTAAAAACCATCTTTTGAATTCTTACCAAAAATAGTAATTCTGGCTAAACCTCAAAGACAAAAACATTTAGTAGGTTTGTTGAAACAGATTTTAATATTCGTATTAGTTGAGGGTTCTTTTTTGATAGGTAATGCAATTCTCATATATCCTCATTAGAAATCTGCAGTAAAAGAGTACACCATCTGAGAATGCCCTGAAAGTTTTTATGGAATATCAGACCTTTAGAAATATTTTTGAAGACAATAAAAAACCTAATTTTAGCGTTGCCTGAGGAGCAGAAAAGGAACTAATAACATTCTTAAGCACTGAAATCCAGGAATATACTATTTTTTTCCATCTCTGCATTAAGAAAAATTAAAGGTTGAGAAAGACATTCTAAAAGTCTTAAAAAATCAATTTTATTATGTGATTATTAAATTCAATTCTTATTTGTCTGTAATATCAAGCATATATGTCACCTTTAAAATTATATGAGTTCTAATTACTGAAGTTATTGCCCTAAATATTTTTTGTAAGAAAATCAGTAGTTTTCCATTTGGGTGGATAAAAAGCACAGAGAGAAACACTGTACTGACCAGAAGTTCACAAGAATATAAGCTTTCAGGATGTTAGGACCATTGCAGACACACTGGACAAATCTTACCCATTCCCATGAGGACACAGAAAATGAGAAATTTATATAGTTACTCATATCACCAGCCAGATAATTGAAGTTAGAGCCTGAGGGCAAGAACCCAGAAATCATGAGCATTCACAGCAAGTAACAGTCTTCTAGAATATCAGCAATTAAAAATTTTTAGAGTTCACACTTGTTATCCTTCTCTTAGGAAGTTAGGCTCACTACTTGATAGATAATGGAAATTTGGGAGAAAACACCCCTTTCACTAGGCATATGTATAACTCACAACTAGATCACAAATGTTAAAAGTCTGCTACAAAATGGGATGCCATATCGAATTTTGTCTTATAAACACAACTGAAGCATTTCTGTGTAAAAATTAGAGCATGTCTCCGAAGGTTGCCCAGGACACTAATCATGCAAACTTAAATGTGTGTTTCCTTGCTAAATTTTACCATTTTGGTTACAAAGATGATGCAAGTTCTGTTCACAGTGAGTGAACTGTATTTTTTTTTAAAATGTAAACAGATGCCCTCCAATATTTAACAAAGATCATTAATCTATATTGCAAAAAGACAGGATCATATTTTCACCTCTGAAACAGAGATTCTGGTCATATCTATATAGCATCCAACTAAATTAAAATAAACAAATAAAAACTTTAAAATAGCCAAATAAATGAAATTCTTGACATACCAAAAACAAATAATCAGAATATTTTCCTAAACACATAGTTATAGTGAGAATAAAGAACTCGGCTAATAACTGAATTTCTGACGTGGATAGAAAAGGGCATCATGATATATAAACATATTTAAACTATTATTGTAAAATATCAGCTTTCCCAAGTCCAGCCCACCAAGCTTAGCGTGTTCTTCAGTCTGACCCATCCTAACCCATTTTTAAAATCTGGCTAGCCCAACCTACAGAAGTACAAGATAACCCACAAGCATAGCCATGTCAGCCTCTTTGAAATCTTTCCCTTCTGCTTCTCCTATTCTGGCCCATTTTCATTACCCCGGGTTTTTCAGTTGCTCCAAGATTCACTCTGACTCCCTATTTATCTCTAGACAATACAAACTGGTCAAGAAGAATTATGCTCAACCTCAGATCTCTTTCAAGGATGATTCTGCATCTCTCCTCATTACCATACACCACAACTGTACATAACGTCTACCCAGAAATTCTATGAAACTAACTTCCTGGAAATCCTCACCTAAAACAAAAACAAAGAAAGAAAAAGAAAAGAAGGACAGATAGAATGCTATTTCTGCAGATCAAGCTGACCCCAAGAGTTTCACCACTCTGGGAGCAAAGACTGACAATGTAGTGCCTGTCCATTCCTTGGGGCTGGTTCACACCATCCCCTGAGGTGCAAACAAGAAGTTTTATTTTGTCTTTTTGCATTCTGTCTAGAAGTTTGGCTCAAAAGACAGAGCATGAATTAACTGACAAGAAGTAGCATCTAGGCAATTGTACTAAAATTTCTCTTGTGAGAAATAAGCAGAAGAAACATTAGCTTGTTACTTTCAAAAGGAAAATGGACAACTGTCATAAATGGGAAAAGGTAAAATAAGCAAATGTCAACAGATCTCCTTCACACTGATTTATGTGTTTTGCAGTTGTGACCTTCAAAAATTAATGGGCAGTGTTATACTAGCTCTTAACATAATTTAAATCACCTAGATTATGTTTTATACTTGTGATTCACTTAGCCCATTATCTCTAAATATTTATACATACACTTGAGCACTTCACAATAACTAATATCATAAATGATAACTACCAATTACTAAAAAAAATTTAAAGGTCTTATTTACACTATTTCACTATGAAAATTAAAATTTAAAGTAACTATCCTTTCAGCTATATGGTATAATTAATTATCTAAACTCATTCCTATAGGTTCTGAATAACTGTTTTAACATGAGTCTCCAAATATTTGAAAACACACATGACTGGATCATGTAAGGCAACACTGAAACTGGGGGAGAAAACATCAATTCTAGTGCTGTACCCACCACATTAAAGTATGTGAACTTGGGCAAATCTCCTAAATTCTCTGGGACTCAGATTTCTTAATTATAAAAATGAGATAACACCTCAAGCTTAGTTTCACAGGATTGTTGTGAGAATCCGATGTAAACACTGATATGAAGATGTTTATAAAACATTAAAGAATAATATAATTACTGGTTTTTATGGCTCCTCTTTAGTTTCCTATCTTTATTTGAATGATTATCTTTTTTCAAATGGGCAATTCCACCCCTCTCTTCATCTTTATTCTTCTGGATTTCATATCTTGACCCCTTGCTAATGTACAAATTAGTAATCATTATTTTTGTTTCCATTTTTCTATTGAGACTCTCTAGCAATCTATATCTAACAATCCTCCTCCTGACACAGAATAAACCAAAAGCATTTAAAATGTTGCTATTCTTTGTATTCCTCATCATCCTACTCAGGTAATCACTAGCATACTCTCAAAAATATCATCTAAAAAATGGTATTTTCAATGACTCTCTTTCAAGTAATCACATATGAAAAAAAACATGGCAAGTATTTAGAGTCTTAGAGATTTCCTTTCACACTTCCCTTGGTTGCATTCTGTTTCAGCAAAATGATTAACCTCTAAATCATTAGGGAAATAAAAGATCTGGGAATCATTTCAATGGTAGAACTCAAAGAAAGACCCATGGAATAAATGTAAATCGGTTTATAGTAATAAAGTAATTCTTGGTTGCATGAATGGAACTCTCCTAAACTTTGAATTAGCAAATATAAACTTAGTGAAGACATACAGACTTAACATCTTTGTTTCATATTTTTTTAGTACAGCCATGAAAATTAAAATTGCTTGCAGCACGTGGAAATGGATTTTTTATCAGGCCAACAATAAGAAGCTCCCATGAGAATCTCAGAAAACAGAATGTTAACAGTAAGAAAAATTAAAATACTAAAACCAATTCCGAAGCATATTTGTGGAAGTGATTGTGAGACAGAACTATGAGCCTGTGGTACTTCTAAATATAAAATTGTGTGGGTGAACTAATATGAATGATTATGAATGAACATCTACATCTCTACCTGTCCAGGCCAATTTATTTGGAAGATAGAAAAAATATCCGATAATCATCACATTGTCTCATGTACCTAATGCCTAACAGATTGACTGAGTATTTAATATGCAAGATGGTGTTAAGGAAGCCTGTCAAACCCATAGTAATTATCAATTAATAAAAAGTAATAAAATGGAATTTCTAATCACATATGCTGTAAGTATGGTGATACTCAAGACTGGAATAGCTTGTGATACCTCATTTTCTTCATAATAAGATTTATTTCAACTTTTCCCCAGTAGTATATCTAATTAAAACAAAGTTCTTTAAAATAGGTTTTTCTTTAATTTGGAAGAAAAGGCTTTTCCCAACTTAGAATAATAAAACTTAGAATAATGAATAAAAAGAACATTAGGATTATTTAGCATGTCTTTTCATTTATAGATAATAAAGAAAAAACTGACCCAAACTGATTTAATGACCCATCAGACCCCAACAGAAGGCCAGATCTAAGAATCACATCACTTCTTGAGTCCAGTGCTGTTTCCATTACAATTCGCTGCTTCAAATATTTTTCTTTTGTTTTATTGTTTAAGGTAATGATATTTAATTATAAATATATTAAATTATATGTTAAATATATTTAATGAAAAATTCTCCTACAGACTAAGATAGTATTTCCATTTCTTCATCTGAAATACACATTCTTATTTCTAAATTGGCTAATCTATTTTTTACAAGCATTCTATTGCTTTTTTTCTTTTCTTTTCACCTCAGGATTAAAAATTGTTAAAAGCCCATTGAAATATTTTCTTTCCCAGAATGCTCTGACCTTCCAATTTGATTTCCCTACCAGTACTACACATCTTCAATGAATTTCACTATTTCAGTAACAAATCAATTCTAAGATTAATGATTGTAATAAGTGAATTAAATATCTTTAAGACAGCTTGTTGTCTTTAATATGCAGAAATAGAATATAAGCTAAAAATGATGTCACTTTCCAACCCCTTTTAGAGCAGTCATTTCATATTACTAGTTCAACCTCTTTTTTTCCTGATATGCATGACAGATACGATAGCCATATCTCCGCAGATATATGGAAGATTATCCAAAATTCACAAAGTTGTAGATTTATCCTTCTCTCATCAACTTAAGGAAGCACATAAGAATACAAGTGAGAGCAATGTCATTAACCATCAACCTTAAATTCCTTTTAATTTACTAAAAAAAATTATTCATTAATATCCATACTAAGTATTTTTAGTTACAAAAAACTGTCAACACACCACACACCAATTATGATATCCCAGGATATTTTGCTATGTATATATAGATAATTGTCATCTAGAATGATAGTAATTTGATAGGAGAAATAGGAAAGATGACAATAAAATTAGATTAGTGTTGAATACTTAAGTATTTACCTTAGATGAGGTAGCTAATAAGTAACAAAGGAGGGACTCTTGCTTCTGGCCATTACGTAGCAACTGGTACCTGACTTCCCCTCACACTGTAAATAACTTGCAAGTGGACAATATGCATGATGAAACTATTTTTAGGCATTGGAAATCAACCAGTGCTGAACTGTGACCATTGTGAGTAAGGAAGCACAAGAGATGAGCCCTATGTTCAACCCAGTTTTTGTCCAGGGGAACTTTCTGGACCATAGTGTAGAAAGATAGAGTCCAAGCAGAGTTATGACAGTTTAGCTGAGATGAGAAGGCAAAGACGGAATAAGTTCTGGGCAAGAACCCACGAGGTCTAGTAGAGAGTATCTGTTACAGGTTTGTTAACTGAAGAGAGATATTTGAGGTCACGCACTATTGGGAGATATTCTAACTCCAGGCAAGCAAGAATAAAGAAATCTCACAAAGTACTCTGGGTATTCAACTGAGAACTCTGGAATGCTATGTTTTAGAAGAAAGGCTCAAAACCTAGTGTAAGGACCACACACTAGAACAAAGTACAAAACTGAAGTAGATCAGCTCTAATAAAGAATAACCCAAACCTATCTGGATCAAAAATTTTCCATATTTCCTGAGTGAAAATACCTCTTCACTCACTAGAAGAGCTAAATGTAAAATGACTGTCAAAACCAAATGCTGGCAAGGATGTAGAGCAACTGAAACTCTCATACATTGCCAGTGGGAGGATGAAATGGAACAACTACTTTGCAAAACCATTTGGCATTTTCTAGACAAATGAAAACATGTGTCCCCAAAAGCCTTCTATTATGCTAAGTGAAATAAGTCAGATAGAGAAGGACAGACACCATATAATTTCACTCATTTGTGGAATATAAAAAACTAATAAACAAACTAAAACAAAATAAATGAACAAACCAAACCAAACAAAAACAAAAACATAGATACTGAGAACAGAGTAGTGGTTGCCAAAGGGGAAGGGACAAGGACAGGTCAGGGAGGGTAAAATGGGTAAAGGGAATAAACTGTAAGGTAAGGAATAGAAAATAAATTTTTAGTAGTGAGCATGTTGTAGGATATATAGAAGTAGAAATATAATGCTGTACACATGAAACTCATATAATGTAATAACTCAATATTACCTGAATTAAAGATAAATAATGTTTTAATTTAAAAATAAATTAATTTAATTAAATAATCCAGTAAGGGTGTGTGTGGGAAATAGGAGGTATAAATGAAATAAAAGGGTACATTTGTTAATAATTATTTTAAAAAATAAAAATTTTTAAAATGTAAAAAGAAAAGAACTACTGATACATGAAACAACATAAAATAATCTTAAAACCTTACACTGAGCAAAAGAAACTAGAAATAAGTGAGTACATACTGTATGATTCCATATTTATGAAGTTCAAAAGTAGACAAAATTTATCTGATATAGAAATCATAACCTTTGGAAAGTTAACACAAGGAAACTTTCTGAGATAGTAGAAATGTTCTATATCTTGATGCAATATTCATGGTTTAATCATTTGTTACAACTCACCAATATGCACATGTAAGATCTGTTCATCTCAATGTATATACATTTTACCATAATTTTAATTATTAGGGAGAATTTAAGAGGATTATAGAGAAAATTCTCACTAGTCCAAAAAGTCCCAAAGAAACCTAATTATCTTCTTAAATATGCTTCTATGTTACTACTGGAACAAAATTAGAATGAAAGAAAATTAATGGGATACAAGTTAATTGAGATGGAGAAAGACTTCCTTAAGAGAAATGCTGAGATCTCAGAAGACAGGTTATATATATATGAAAGGAAAAATAAGACCTTGGAGGCCAGGAGAAAAAGAGAAATACAGCCAATCCTTTTTTATAAAGGAGAAAAACAAGGGAAATGAAATGCTAGAGGTGTAACTCATTGGATAGACACAGAGGAGAAAGGAATTCTTCTCACAGCCTAAAAATTCATAAGCTGAGGTGATATGACTTTCAAGGTAACTGGCTTACAGTTCTTACTCAGGTCTTGGTGTGCAGTTTACAAAAACATCAACGGCAGCTTCAGCTCAGAAATCTGCTGAGGATGATTCTCCAGCTGAAAAGTAAAATAGAGGAATGAGCGAAAAGCCTTTTTTAGGAAATAAGTTTATATACATAAGCAACTATAGAGCAAGATGCAATGATAACAGCCATTGTGCATGACAAATGCTGACTCGCACTGGCTGTGAAAGCTAGTCACTAGACAAAGGCCACATCTGTTGGCGACTTTGGGGTATCAATAATACAAAGTTCAAAGAGGCACTGAGAACAAAATGTTCTGAATATGCTATTTAGGAAAGAAAAGCCTTCAATAAGACTTAATGCTGGAGGCTTACATTATTACAAATACATAAATGCCTCAAATGCCCCTATCTGAGAGAAGTGGTATTTTTTCCCTTACATGTGGTAAATGCATAGTGCCTTTGAGTTCTCCAGACATTTAGTGAACCTAAAACCAAGAAGATATTCTCTACTTTCTTTCCTTTGGACACAATTAAATCCCTCCTATGATCTTTGGTCAATAGAAATGCACCAGCTTCTTTCTTGCTTTCTTCTCACAGACCATTGGCAAGATTGGTCCAATGGCCTATACTAATTTTAAGAGTGGTTATATAATTCTCCCAGGAGCCCCAATGGTCAAGCCACAAAATTAATGCTAGCCAACGGAACATTTTTGCAATGCCTAGGAAGACAGAATGTGGGAACCATTTGTGGTTAACAGATCAGCATCTATGGTCAGAGTGCCTGGGTTAGAATCCTGGCTCCATCATTCAACAACCATGCAACTTTGGGACAAATTACTTAATTTTCACATGCCTCCATTTCTCTTCTATAAAACATGGATAATAATACCTATTATGTATAATTGTCAAAAGGATTCAAAGAAATAATACCTGTAAGCATTTATCATGGATCCAGGCCCAGAGGAAGCATTCAATACGGATGTTGGATACAACAACTTAGTGTCCTCTGGCTGGACAAGTCTCTACCTAGAGTTGGGATGAATGATAAGCACTGTGCTAACTTGTTCTGAGCTTTCAACCTTGACTGCACTTCTCAAAGTGAGAAATACTGACCCATTTAAAAAAAAATCAAGAACAGGAAGATCTTTCTGATCTTCAGGAAGTCATCTTCTATGACTTTAAAGGAAGTTCAGCTAATAAAACAGAATGACTTGACAGAATAGATTTTTCTCAAATTCAATTTAAATCCATTTTAATGAAAAAATAATAGCAGCCATGGGCTTCCCTGGTGGCGCAGTGGCTGAGAGTCCGCCTGCCGATGCAGGGGACACAGGTTCGTGCCCCAGTCCGGGAAGATCCCACATGCTGCGGAGCGGCTGGGCCCGTGAGCCATGGCCGCTAAGCCTGCGTGTCCCGAGCCTGCACTCCGCAACGGGAGAGGCCACAACAGTGAGAGGCCCGCGTACCGCAAAAAAAAAAAAAAAATTAATAATAATAATAGCAGCCAACACTTGTGTAGCTGCCATTTGTTATGAACTTGACAAATTATCTCACTCAATCTTCACGAAAACTGTAGGAGACACTCTCAGTAACTGCATTTTACAGATGAAGACATATTTGGCTGAAAGGGATTACAAACAAATCTCTAAGACATTGACATATATACACTAATATGTATAAAATGGATAACTAATGGAACCTGCCGTATTAAAAAATAAATAAAATAAAATTCAAAACAGAAAAAATCTCTAGGACACAGAGTTGGCAAGTAGCTGAACAGGGTATAAATTGAATCCATCTGACTCCATGAAAACTTGAGTAAACTACTTAATTGTTCTATGCCTCGAGTCTTCCCATCTGTAAAACAGGAATAATTACAATTCCTTACTTATAGAATTTTCCTTAAGGAGTAAGCCAGTTAGTATATGCAAACTACTAGAACAGTGCCTGACACTGTTATAATTGTGGTAATTCTGGCCAAGTTGAGAACATCTGTGACCAAGAGTATCCACAGCTCTTTATTTCTACTAAAGAAATGACCTACCAGAAATGGTAGTGATTGTACGGGAAGATTCCCATCTTACCTAATTTTATTAGTGGTTACACTACAAGTCAGCAGAATAGAGTTTACACCCATCATAAGCGAATCACTGTGGAGAATGAAAATCAGAACTCATTTGTCAGTACATGTAAAAGACCCCACTGGGACTCCTCAAAAACCTAGTAGTGGCTAAGAAAGATGGAGGAATAGGTGCATTTTCAATAGACTGGAATTTGAACCAAAGAAATTTAGGTTTGAGTGTGATGTGGCCTAAGAACATCTGGGTCATAGCTATTTTACGACAATTTAATCAGTCCTACTAATGAAAAATCCATGCATCTACTGCATGTAAGCTTATTGCCAGAGTATGCCAGCCATCCAAGATGAAGAACCAAGAAACACAGTCCCAAATAACAGCAGAACATTACTCAACTTGGTGTATGTAGCCCAAAAAGCCTGCAGCTTTAATAGGATTATGTTTAATCTGAAAGGACACCACTAGAGATAATGTAAAACATTGAATGGCCTGAAGTGGCAGTGAAATTATTCAAATCCTGGACTGGAGGAGCTCTTAATCAGGGCCCCTGGAATGCTGCAGTAATTTAATAAGTTTAAATTGGTTTCACTTGGATAGATCCAGATTTGTGTTACAGATGTTATCCCACCCAAATCTCCTGTACAGGTTCATCAAAAAGGGGATCATGCCTAAGCAATCTGTGGAAATTTAAAAAGAATTAAATTCCAGAGCTTGAATCTGAAAAGAGAAATGTGTCAGATAGAAAGGCTTACCAAAGTAAAAGCCTGTGAATGTGTTGATTTTAGACAAAATAAAAACATCACTGATGCTAAGGGTTATTGAATATTTTTCCTTTTAATGAATTATAACATTTTAAGATAAAGATGTTAAGTATATACATTTGAGACACAACTATAAAAATTAATACATACAAAATTAGTAAATTCAACTGGATCAAATAGAGATGCACACACAATAAGAAACACAGTATATAGAGTATCAATGAAAATGCAAAAAGTTAGTTTTCATGCAAAAGAGAGAATAGGTGATTTTTAGGGGGTCAGAAGTTCTGCACAAGCAGTCTCTGCTCTTAAGCTGTAGAACAAAAACAATTCACATCTATACTACTGAACTGAAATAGGATTTTAAATGCCTATTACCAGGTATAAAAGAACTCATCTCACTTCCAAATGGAGAACACTGAACAGGACAAAAATTAGTTGATTAATTATTCATCAGCATTACCAACACTCTTATAATACGTATTTCAACTCTCAGTATGAAATACGCTGAGCTATTGCCCACATTTTCTCACTTTCACAAGGGCATTTGCTAAGTGCCTATTAAATGAATGTAACTAATCATGGTATATGTGTGTAAATTGTGCATAAATGTATCAAAATTCAAATCACCACTCCATTCAACTCATAACATCCAGCAGGTGGTCTGAAGAACATTTTAGAACAACAAATGTGCTAAGCAACCTCTATCACCAGCTGAATAACTTTCAGCAAGAATCTTAATTATGTGCAGGTGCAGATGACTACCCATAATACAGTTAAATGGCCACATCTCAGGTATCAAGTATGAGTAATTTTGGAGCTGGGGATGGAAGGAAAGGAAACTAACCTTTATTGAACAAAGTTCCTGAGATAAAATGAGTTACTCTACATCATAAATGACCATGATAGCTGGAGTTTTAACCTAGTTCAGTGGACATCAAAGTCCACATTTTTCTCTGCTTCCTCACAATGTCTTTCTATTGTACATAACCCATTGAATCTACTTTGAAATATGCCTCTTTTTGAATCTCAACTCATTTCTCCCTCTGGCTGCCCTGTTCAAATCTTCTACATTCTAGTTACTCCCAGTAACTATAGCTATCTTTTAAAAGTACAGCTATGGGGTTTCCAGATTCATCATGGTATAATACAAAAATATATAGCCCCTCTTCTCTCAAAAATCACCAAAATATCAAAGATCTAGGACAGAAATGCAAATCCATCTTTGAAAAAATCCCAGGTGGCATCTGTGATCCCAAACCACAAAGTATGAAGATGGAAGAAATATGGGGAAGAGGTAAAATTATTTGTCACAAAGGACGAAGAGCAATCCTACATCCCTGGACAGTGGGTATTTCGGTGGGTTCAACTCCACAAGTTTCAACGTTTCCTCATCTATAAAATGGAAATGATAATAGTACCTAACATAGCATTGTAATAAGAATGAAATGAGAAAAGAATGTGGTGTGGGGTACAGAAATACCTATAGGAAACCTCACTGGAAGTTCATTAGATACATCAAGGCAGATGGAAATGCAGACCTGAAGTTCATGAGGAATGCCAGGGCTGCTGGTATATAGACTTGGGAGCCATTGACACATAAGTGAGAGTTGAAGCTGTGTGAATGAAATATGTGGGAGAGAGAAGAGGTACAGTAGATGGGACAAATAAGCACTCAAGAAATCAAAATTATTACAATAACATTTATAACTACAATAATAATAATTTAAAAATAAGAACTATTGCTAGGCACTGGGCTAACCACCTCACATCATTTCTCCTTATTTCTGTCAAAAGCTACTTTTGGTAGATACTACTGTTCTGATTTTATTGATGAGAAAAATGAAAATTACACAATAACTTTTTATAGCTGTTGATATTATTATCTTTCTAAGTTATAACTGGAATGTAAGATTATGTGCCACTTAGTATGTGTTGGGCTACATTGTGCTGCCGGAGATAGAAAACACTAGCCAGTCAATTAGCCAAGCAAATGCAAGGGATGAATACAGTAAAGTGCAGATGGACAACAGCTCAGTAGTACCTGAAAAATGAAAGAAGGGAGAATCCTCGGGTGAGAAAGATTTGAGCATGTCCAGATTCCTTCTAGTGTATGGTGATACCTCTTCTTCAGGAATATGACTTTAATAAATGGCTGTACATGTACATCATGTACACCATGGAGCTGGACCCATGTACATCAAGGAGCTGGACACAAGAGTGGCACAAAAAAAAAAAAAAAACAAAACTGTGTAGATCAAGGTGGGCTAGATAGAGACTGGGTGGGTGGAATATGCCAGAACTAAAACTAGGAAAAGCTATTATTTGTTTAGAAGAGATAGAATCCTCTATCAAGTCAATGCCAAATGAAATCTGTCTTAAGAATAAGTCCTAAAATAAACCTCCTTATATGGTGCTAAGTTTGAATCATTCTATGTATTTCTGGAGTGCTCAGAGATAAAGATGAATGTTGTTTACGATCTTAGCATGTCATAAGAGATTGTCAAATAATATGCCTACATCAAAACAACAGACTATAATCCCCTCTCCAGATGTGAATTGTATAAAATGCATTGATCATAAGAAGGACAAATTTGGAGGGGTGTAGTTTTATCACAAATGTGGGGAAATAATTCATTATCAGCCACAATGAGAAACCAATCCAAAGCCTTTATTTAAAAGCTTTTCCTTCTTTTCCTTGCTCTTTCTGCTTCCCATTCTATATTCAATAGATATATCCATTTATTTCCTCCACTATTCATCAAGCCTGCTTTCAGGGAAGGATCAATTATCCACAAATTGTTCTCAAAAGATCCAGCCGTTGGGTCAAATACAAAAGATTCCTTAAAAAAATAATTAATTCAGACATAGCCAAAGTGCCATAATCATGAATTACCCTGTCTCTTGAAATGTAGAAGAACCACTGATTCAAACACTTCGTGTAAGTGGAAGCTGTGTGAAAGATGGCTAGCTGTCCATCAAAAATTGGAGCTTCCCCTGTCACTGGGAAGCAGAACCTAAATATAGACTATATTATCAACATCCTTTGCATTGAGATATAGTCACATGAGTAGAATTCACAAACAATGAGCAACAGTGATGTATGTACCTTTGGGGCCAAGGTTAAGAAAATGGTAGTGAATTCTAAGAAGGTGCCCACCAACTAGAAAACTCTATTTACATTTGACAGATATATAAGTGAGAAATAACGTTTGATTGTGCTAAGCCACAGAAATTTTGTTTTTGATGTTTTTGTTGTTTCAGCAGTATCATGAATATGTTTTTCTAAAGTCATAATGTTATTTGGCTTTGGTTTTTCTTTTATTTTTTTTTAGATGTTGGGTTTATTAATTAATTTATTTATTTTTGCTGTGTTGGGTCTTCGTTTCTGTGCAAGGGCTTTCTCTAGTTGTGGCAAGCAGGGGCCACTCTTCATCGCGGTGCACGGGCCTCTCACTGTCGCGGCCTCTCTTGTTGCGGAGCACAGGCTCCAGACGCGCAGGCTCAGTAGTTGTGGCTCACGGGCCTAGTTGCTCCACGGCATATGGGATCTTCCCAGATCGGAGCTCGAACCCGTGTCCCCTGCATTAGCAGGCAGATTTTCAACCACTGCGCCACCAGCGAAGCCCTGGTTTTTCTTTTTAAGAAAAAGGTTTCAACTGCTATGAGCAGAATTTCTATAAGTATCTCAAGGCAGGAAATTTCTAGATATTATAAACATTTAAATATTCTTGTAGATAAATAAATATTTACCGATTATTATTCATTGCTAAGCCCTGTTCTAAGCCTTTTCCATGTATTATCTCATATCTTCACAGTAATCTATACAGAAGTGCCATTATTATCATCTTCACCAAAAAATGGGCAAACTGTGACAAAAGACACTAAACAATTTGCTCATGATCACCCAACACTTCTTTACCATCAAACTTTAATACCCCTGTATAGAAAAGTTCTAAGACTGTCTACAAAATACTTCCATTCAGTATTGGGCAGCAGCAATAAATTTTTAGACTATTCAATGAAGCAAGCATTTACAATATGAGAATCAGCTCATAGTTGACTTTAAATGAGTACTTCAATTTCTCAGGTGAAAAGTATTTTAAAATGAGAAATATGAAGCATTTTTATTCTCTCGAGAATTTTTCTAAACCTCAATCTCTGAGAAATAAATAGCCTCTGACAGCATTAATGTGGTTTCCTTTCCCGTAGACATTACAGATTAAAGAAACTTTACTTTGAATAAGGCCCTTACATAGTAATATAGCAACAAAGGTCTTTCAGGCTAAGTAGATCAGCAGCCCAAAAATGTCTCTCTGCAAAGCAATTTAGATGTCTCTTCTGGGAAGTCTGATCTTCATAAGAAGGAGGTTTGAGAATATACCCTAGGAAAATACCACCTTTTTGAGTAGAATTCAGCAAGAAAACACCACATTGCTCCTACTTCTTTGCTTTTTAATTCTTGCTCCTATTTTATTTCCTGGATTATGTTTTTTCTTATATGATGCTATTATTTCAATAAATCTGTTTTTTTTTAAGGGAACTTTATTATTTTTATTTTTTTGGCTGCGTTGGGTCTTCGTTGCTGTGTGGGCTTTCTCTAGTTGCGGCGAGCAGGGGCTACTCTTCGTTGAGGTGCAGGGCTCCTCACTGCAGTGGCTTCTCTTGTTGCACAGCACGGGCTCTAGGCACACGGGCTTCAGTAGTTGTGGCACATGGGCTCAGTAGTTGTGGCTCACGGGCTCTAGAGCACAGGCTCAGTAGTTATGGCACACGGGCTTAGTTGCTCCACGGCATGTGGGATCTTCCCAGACCAGGGCTCCAAGCCATGTCTGCTGCACTGGCAGGTGGATTCTTAACCATTGTACCACCAGGGAAGCCCTGTTTCTTTTGATAAAAGTCTCCTCTGAGTCCCTGAAGAGACTTAAATCCCTTGCCCTATGCTTTGTATACCTGTAATCTTATTGCATTTTCAGAGTTATAAACATAAATTACCTCTAGGGCGCTGATTCTTTAACATGCATAAAAATCATCTAAGTTTATTAAAATGTATATTGATAGGATCCATCTGAAATATTCTGATTTTAATTAACAAATTAATTTCAATGTAGGTAGTCCAACTCTGAGAAAAGGAGCTTTGTACACTATTCTACCCTAATTTAGTTGCACTAAAGACCACAACTTGAAAGGTACTGTAAATTCTCACACCTGAAAACACTATAAATACTTATAGGTAAATCTTCCTTTTTCCTTCAACATTTTCCTATTTTCATTTATAAGTAAAGAAAATTGATTAAATCCCTCCATAATACTTTTGTGCATTCTTGATGAGGTTTGATACAGAAAATGTAATCACTGAAATTGCTGGTTGTCAGTATGATAAAATATTGATGTAAGCTTACCACCTGTTTCTATGGATACAGCCACATATTTTTACATTTCCATCACAGGTCATGTGAATAGCCAACAGAAATATATGGATTTAATTCTGTACGGAACAAGAGAATTATAAATAAGTAAATATTTCTTGTATTAAGAGGGGTTTAAAGCTGAAATGTTTATTAGGGATATAATTCAATACAATCCTGGTCTGGTAGCAAATGTAATTTATACAAAATTACTTTTATAAGCTCATAGTAAACTAGAAAGCTATGAGTTTAAAATTATTAACTTGGTGTAGGGAAGCTTAGGCAGACATACAGCCTGAATTCCATTAAACTAGTTTGCAAAGATAGATAGATAGATAGACAGATGTGTGTATCTGTGTGTATATTTTAGTGAAAAATTTACTTTCCATAAAACTAGATTATTTTTTTCATGTTCATAGTTCTCCAAAAAGTTAATTCGTTTCCAAAGAGTTCTGTCTAGTCAAGATGATTCATTTTATTTCTGATTCAATAATTTACAATCTATTACTCAGTCTTTGGGGAATGACAGAGCAAGCATAACTGAAGGTTAAAGCATAAGAAGTTTTGTATGGGCTGGAATGAAGCATGTGAGCACCTAAAAAAGGCTTCAGACAGCTTTTTAAAATATTTTTTAAATCTGCGTTCATAAGAAAAGCTGATTGCCACGCTGGGAAAAAGAAGAATTAAGAGAATAACTATTGTTTATTGTTTCAAGAAATCATTTTAAGCTCAGGCCCCAAACGTGCATCCCCAACTAAGGGAAAAAAAAATGTCTGCAGTTCATTGGATTGATTCTCCTTTTCAGAATGGCCATCATTTAGTTCACTCAAGCAAAAACACACAAACTCAAAGGGCTTATCAAATATTCCTTCAACCATATACAATATGCTCCCTGAGAGAATTTCTGTTAACTATAACTTTATTTCCATCACCTTACATTTCCAATGGTACCTTGGCATTCCAATGATACATTAATGATACTTACAGATTGACACCTTAGGTAACTTCACCCCTGGGCTAACCATTAATATAGCATTAAGTGTGTTTGCTAGAATATTATTGAAATATGTGGGTTCTAATTTGTGAGGCAAGTGAGAAGGTAATGTACTAGGAAAATAGGAAACATAAACTGCTAAGTGGTATTGTAAGTTAAAAAGGCAAGGTAAGGAAGGTAAGTAAGAGTGAAGACATGATGGTATGCCTTCTCTAACAGCTACAGTTAATCTCTTGAGTTCTTCATTTTTACGTCAATTATGACTGGCATAAGTTATGCCTAGTAATGCTGTTATTTGCATACTTATCTCTTCTTTCAGGTTATAAATTATTTACAAAAAATGGATAACCTCTTATTTATCTTTGCTCTCTCCTCGGTTTTTAAAAAATATATATTGTAAAGAGCAGTGTTGACTGAGTTTAATTAAACGAACGTAAGACTGAAGGTAGAGAGGGATTTCTGCAGTTCAAGATCTTAAAAGTGTAGACATACCACAAACTGATCAAAAGAAAAGGACGGTGATGAAAGTGAGTGGCTGATTTTTGAAAATAAGTGTGATTGGGAAGTTTGAGAAATTCTGAGAACAATGTATTAAAAGATGATTAATATTAAGGATTCTTAATTACTACAATAATGTCCAAGGTTGGAGTAATGTGGAAATATAGAATATCTTACAGAAATGAGTGTTTAATTTTTCTGAAATAAGGATAAAATATAGATGCTGATAGACAATAGTCATAAGAAAATGGAAAAGTGGCATGATCATATGGCATAAACCATAAAGAGAGAGGGACTAGTCAGTGATAGTGTCATATCAATGGTCTAGAAGCAACAACAGAGAGCATGGAATTTACTGACTGCACCTTTTTCATAAGGTTTGAAGGTTCTTTAATGGCAGGACACAACACACTGATACTCAAATAGATGAAATGCAGAACTCTTTGTTACTTATACTCCAAAGGAGAGAAGTCTGCCAATCAGAGCCACAGAGAGCACTGCATCTTGGAAGAGGGCAAGGGCAAGCTAGAGCTGGAGGAGGCAGTTTATATAGGACTCCGAGTTATCTAGATTTCTAGGGCTCCCTGTGGATTGGCTAATTTGCATAATGTCAGTTTCCCAACTCAAGGGTATAGGGGCTATCACCAGGTGTTGGTACCTGGCCCTGGGGAAATTAGGATGTGGGTATAGTGGGCCTGGAGTATGAAAGCCCAGTAAGAGAAGTGGTTAGGGTGTGGACTTAATCAGCTAATCAAGAAGACTGGATCAGCCTCTAGCCAGGACTTCAAAATTAGGTCAAAACAGCATTATTTAAAACAAAACAAAACAAAAAAACTGTGTTACAGTCTTGACTGCTGAGTTCACGGCAATGGAGAAGAAGCTTCCTTCCTTTCCAAGATTAAAATTCATAATCAGTTGCTCTTTAGAGATCTTGTCAGAAGATCTGATCTCTTTAGAATCGAGCACCTACCTTAAGGGAGCATCTGGAAGTATTTGATCAAAGTCTATATCATCATGTATAAACCTTTAACAAACACTAGAAACAAAGAATTCAGTTTACCCCTTGAAGCTTTAGAGAAATATTTTTAGAAGATAATAAAGCAATACTATAAAA
The DNA here is from genome assembly GCF_059928025.1 of Delphinapterus leucas. Taxonomy (NCBI): domain Eukaryota; kingdom Metazoa; phylum Chordata; class Mammalia; order Artiodactyla; family Monodontidae; genus Delphinapterus; species Delphinapterus leucas. Next base: position 70,658,119 of record NC_143139.1, read on the forward strand.
CATGACTATCAAGTATGGGATTCCTAAAACTGGGTCCTCAATTTATCAGTTGCATAACTACTGTCAACAGGTCCCCGCTTAATTTCAAGCACATTGACTGTGAGAGGTATATATCCTTAAGATGTTACATGGTACTCTGAAGAAATGCTCCTCTAATTCTTACTGACCTCTCAAAATGCTTTCTTTGCCCCTACCACATACATCCACACACATACAAACACAGACACACACACACCCCAGACCTCTGTTAACATTTTTACTGGAGAAATTAAATTATCTATTATAATAATTTTGATGATCTCTCTACAAAAGAAGATTAAACATTAATAATTATAGAAATGGTTACAGTATATTCTAAACATATGAGGTTGATAACACCCCTGATGCTATTAGAGATTTAACACTGGTCCAAATGACCACCAGTGTGACCTAGTATAGCATATTTTACGTTCCAATATCTATTTGATTCTTAAAAATGAAACTAGGGTCAAAGAAAATAGCACTGAACAAGTTAAACAGCAAGGAAGATTTAATTCAAGACTATCGCCATAGGGTAGAGAAATTGAACTCGACTCCACTGAAACAAACGCAAGAAAGTGTTTAAATACTAGTGTGAGCTAGTGGAAAAGTACTGGAGGAAGGACTTTTGAGGGGAGAGTGGTCAGTGTGATCAGGCCACCAGTGTTTGCTAATTGGCACTTATCTAACTTATCTACCCTCCCACAGAGACTGGGAGATAGAGGTACTACCTTCCTCAAAGACTATATTTCAAAGCAATGGCTCCCAGGTCCTAGAGAAAGACCCTGGGTTATAACACTGGCTAGAGGCTGAGAGAAGACTTAGGGAAAGAATTAATAACTGCAAGTTTTTTAAAGTAAATGCTCTAAGAAAAAAAGTCAGGGGCCTACTGTCAGAAAATAACCTGTGAAAAGTTTAGTAAAGCTGAGGGGAATATTAAGGTCATTTTGGTCATTTGGAAGAGACATTTTTATCCTTTCAACTACATTATAAATTTCAATCACATGTTTTCTTAGCTGTGTAAACTAATGTCTCTTCATACAATATTTATTCATCAATTTATTTACACATTTATCAGATATCTACTACATGGAACACATCAGATTTAGCCAGGGAGACGTAAACTTTAATAAGGAATTTAAAATATTAACAAAACAAAGAGGGAGTAATAAATAAATTACTTCAGGAGGGTAAGAAAAGTATAGATGCCAATGAATGTGTTCTTGTAAATTAGGTGTATATTTAATTTTAATAGATAATCATATTCCATATGACTTCGTATAACTCACTAAAAAAAAAAGTGTAATTAATCATTTTACAAAGCACTTATTTTCTTCCTAAATCATATACCTTTTAATTCTGCATGGTAAAATTAGATGTTTATTCAAGATACATTCATATTCTGATTTTTTTTTTAATTTTATGGAATTTACCAATGTAGATGAAAGTAACATTTTTCAGGTATTAATTTTATAAAACAAAATGTACATAGTTTGACTTTTTATTTCCTATTTTGTTCTGCTCTTAATTTGGATTGTTGTTGCTGTTGAAAACCAACCCTAAATATTGGCCTCTTTGCTATTGGCTATATGTCTTTTATTTCTGAAAAAGGAATCACTTTTACAACGCATACTTTTCGATCTTTTCTTTTTTCCCTCACAGCTTAACTAAGCTAAACCACGGATGAATTTAATTTTGGTTTCTGGCGTTCTTAGTCATTCTAGAAATGGAAATGTCAGTTTGCAGTCTAATTTTAAAAGCTTCCTGTTGTTGATTAATATATACACATGTCAATAATCCATTGTTTATCAGTGAAAGCCAGGCTCCTGCAAGACCAAGCAGGTGGAAGGAGGGCTATTATCCATCTTTGGAGATGAGGTCTTTGAAAGAGATTTTTATAGAAAGTGTTTTCAAACCTATTTATTTCCATTAAATATGCCCACAGTTATAAGCAACAAATACACTGCGATGTAGTAATGGAGATGCAAAAAAGCCATTTTTCTGGCTTACTTCACAGCAATAGCATTTCCCTTCACACCTCCCTTACATTTTTAAAACACTTTAAAACTTTTTACATCACCAATCATATTGTAAAGTTTAAAAAGTGTACAATTAACTTACAAAAGCCAAACTGAACCAACTAAACATAAACTAATATTTCACACCGCCCATGTATTTATTGAATTTTGCTTCTTGTTATATGATGTATAAAAAGGCCTTATAAATTATTGAATACCCAACAAAATAACTGAACTTGACAATTTTCTAAAACTACATATAAAAAATTCAAGTGTCCTGACAGCTAGACTTTTCATTTGAGTGGTAAGAGAAAAACTATTTTAAACAGAAAGTGAAATTTTTCATAAATCAAGTCAATATTATTGATTTTTAACTGGGTAGTTCTCATATAATTAGAGTGCCACCTAGTGGGGAAGTACATTAGACCAGGTGTGTTTCAGCAGTTCTAACAAGACAGTTTCCTAATTTTCCATCTTTACAGTAACTAAGTTGCAAGAATTAAAACTAAGATATGAGAAGATAGTTGTAGTTCTGACGAAGGAGCTTCTGTGAAAAATGGAGTGAAAATATAGTCACTCTGAAAGCTAATAGTGTAATTTTACAGTGTGTTTTCTGAGAACTGCAGACTTTCTTGGCATAAAGATTCTCAACACAGATGGACTGTGTCCACTCCCCTTCCACACACACTAAGACACTTGACCAAACGCTAGCATGGCTTCTATCAGCAGTATCCAAGGTCAAACATTTTTACTTATCGGTTGAAACAGTGGCATCTTGGCTTCTGTTAGAAATATTTCCCAATACTGAGTCCTTCTCACTTCCAGGAAATGTATCTGTATTTCTAACTGTAACCCCACGTTATAATCTAAATTCCTTTTCTTTTGTTCTTCCCTCAGTGGAACTAGAGAAAGAATCTATGGACCACTGAGTTAAAGCTGAAAGCACTCTTATAGATAAAGCAGGCCATTTTACAGATGACAAAACTGAAGCTCATTTTTTTTCTTAATAAATTTATGTGTTTATTTATTTTTGGCTGCGCTGGGTCTTTGTTGCTGCACGCAAGCTTTCTCTAGTTGCAGCGAGCAGGGGCTACTCTTCGTTGCAGTGCACGGACTTCCCACAGCGGTGGCTTCTCTTGCTGTGGAGCACCAGCTCTAGGCGCGCAGGCTTCAGTAGTTGTGGCTCGTGGACTCTAGACCACCAGTCGCAGTTGTTGTGGTGCACAGGCTTAGTTGCTCCGCAGCATGTGGAATCTTCCCGGACCAGGGCTTGAACCCGTGTTCCCTGCATTGGCAGGTGGGTTCTTAACCACTGCGTCAAGGGGAAACCCTGAAGCTTATTTTTTAAAAGTCAATTGCTTAAATCAAAAGAGCAAATTAGGAACTTCCCTGGTGGTCCAGTGGTTAAGAATCTGCCTTCCAATGCAGGGGACGCGGGCTTGATCCCTGGCCGGGGAACTAAGATCCCACATGCTGCGGGGCAACTAAGCCCGCGCGCCACAACTACTGAGCCTGCATGCCACAACTAGAGGGCCCAAGTGCCACAACTACACAGCCCACAAGCTCTGGAGCCCATACCACAAGGAAGAGCCTGTGTGCCACAACTAAGATCTGATGCAGCCAAAAATTAATAATAAATATCAAAAAAAAAAAAAGGAGAAAATTAATGCCAGAACAGGACTAGTTTCTAGGACCTGATTTAAAACCTGGCAGTCTCTACTCCAGAACACAACTTATCTCCCTCCTTTGGGTATGATCATCTTGATAAATGTAATCAAATGCCACAAATGTGTGATTTGCCCTCAGTCTTCTCTTCCTAAAGTTTCAATATGACTAATCTCCCCTCTGACACTCTTCAAAATTCCCACCTAGTTCTTCTTTCCCAGTACATAGTACCTAGTACAACATGAACACATTATGGTCCCTCAGTACTTACTGAGGGGCCTCATCCTTCCTAGCTACATCTCTAAACTTCTTTTCTACCTTGGTGTGGATCTGAGATATGCTCACCACAAGAAAATAGCCTTTGTATGTTCATGGCTTACAATGATTATTGCTCCATTTAAAATATATTGAGTAAATCATCATTTTTATAGTCCATCAAGTTGGATTTTAGCAAACTATAGCAGTAAATGTGACAAGTAATGATTGACCCTGTGTAAAAAGTATGAACTTCCTATTCTCTGACGGTTCATATAGATGAAGATAAAACCCTTAGTGACAGAAATTATAAAATCTATTTTGTGGTTTCTCCTACAGAATATTAGCCATGCTTATACCTGTATCCTATTCCAATATATATGCCTGTCAAGCAGCGAAGTGACTTGGCATCCCACTTTCATTATTGCTATAGTCAATTTATCATGCACAAAGTAAAAAATTATTATTATAGAATCATGTGTTCTGGTTTTTGTTGTTGTTGTTCTTAGGCTCAAATTCCTACTTGTACATAAAAATATTAATTTATTCAGTGGAGAGTTTTCTAAAGATATTGGCTGCTCTCAAATGTTACATAAAAGTCTTCCAAAGAATCAAACTACTGTTGGTTTTTCTGCCCTTGATTCCACTTAGAAACACTGATCTGTAGGATACTTATGTCTGGAGCCAACTGTTCACTTTATGCCACTCAAACACACATGAGATGGCAGGCAAACACCCTGGCATCAACCAGGGACAACAACAAAGAATAAATCACTGTGCTTCCAAGAGATATGTGAAAGAAAGCTCGTGAAATTGAGAGACATGCAGTGAAAACTTGGAATACGATGATATAAGACAAAAAATATGAATTCAGCCAAAGGAATCCTTATTGATATCCAACAGCATATTCTATTATGATTGCCTTTATTTCTCTTTGACTTAAGAAATACATTTAGTGCCCAATTCACATTATTCCTTAATATTTATAACTCATTTTTAAAGTCTAAAGTTATGTGTAACGTAAACCAAAAAAAATGTATATATTCTTGCTCAAACAAACTAAATACAAAAACCAAAAATCTAGAAATCAGAGGTACTTTTCCTTAACAATCAAATAATTCCTAATTGGTCTGAAGAATAACTGCAGCTGTAAGGAAATATCAATACTGGTGAGAACATACTTCTAACAGTACATGCAGAAGGCTGCATTTTAATTATCTACCAATCTGTCTCTCCCACTACTCTAGGTCCCTTGAGGGACTATATCTTATTTATCTTCATGACTCTATAATTGAACATACTTTCTATCACACAGGAGTTCAATAAATGTTTGTTCAAATAAGCTACACTCCAGTGCTTATTGAATTGGTGATTAGAGTCAGAAAAACATTAGGATTTTTTTTCCTCTTATAAATTCAGTAACCTACAGAAGTTTGTATTCAAGTTTTGTTTCTGATATTATCACATTTTACATATGCCCTAGAATATAGGCAAAAGCATAGTCAAGATTTTTTGTTTAATTTTGCCATGTTGAACTGAATCTGACATTAATAAAGGAGGACAAGAATTCCATTTCATTCCTCTAACATGTCCCCCAAGTTCCTACCTTTCAGCCTTTGATGACATTCTATCTTGGTTCTGTGTACATCTCTTCCCATCTCACTGCCCACCTTTGCCTACAACTATTACCCAACACTCACGCCCCAACTCAAATCACACCTCACCAATGAAATATAACATCATGCTCATAAGCACTGAAATCAGATGGAATTGGTATGTCAACTGGTATGATTTTCTGTTATGCTTCTTTCATTCATAAAACATACAACATCATCATAAGGAAAATATTTTCAACACTGAACACTGTACCTGATAACACATATTCCTAGCACTTTTTGTCTTGGGGTCCACCACATCATAATTGACGCCTACATAAGTCAGCAAACTAGTATGAATCTCTAGGTATTTACCCCAGGCTCTACTCTATTAACTTTCAATCTTCTGTTCTCATGATTACCGACCTAGTTTCTATGTTTATATCACTATGCTCTTGTTTTGATACCTGCTTTGTTATTGTCACTGTTTTTATCTCTCAGCTTTGGTTAGGTTTCTTGAACTCTGTTCCTACATTCTCCTCAGCCCTGTTAATGTGTAGCCATTCTCAGCTTTAGATGAAAAACTCCTCCTCCATTTCTAACACATTGTATTATTCCCTTCAGATACCATACCATCTGGGAAGGGGGACTTAGGCAGAAAGCACTGATCTTTGGGCAATTACTGGAAGTGAATCTGAGAACTCTCTCCAGCCAAAGACTAGACTCCTCTTATATAAAGGGAAGTAGAATGAGTATCCACTTTGGAATACAACAGAATTCCAAGTGGAAATTACAGAGAGCTAAGACTTCTAACAGGAAGATGGGCCCTGAACTGGAGAAGCAGTATGAAAACACAAAGAGTAAAGAGGTATGTTACTTCAGATAGAGTAATCAAGAAAGGCCCCACAGAGGAGATGATATTTGAGCAGAGACTAGAAGAAAGTCAGGATGCAAAACATGTGATTATCTGGGAGACAAGTATTTTATAACAATGGAAGAAAAATGTACAATTTCCTGATGTTGACTCTTTCTTACAATGTTTAAGGAGCAAGGATTAGACCAGTTGCCTGGAGCAGAGTGAGTCAGGATGAAAGAGATCAGAAATAAGGTAAGAAAAGCCAACTGATATAAGACCTTATGGGTGATGGTAAAGACTCTGGATTTAATAGTAAGCATGATGGGAAGCTATTAAAATAATGTTGAAAAGAGGAAAATGACATAACCTGATTTACATTTTAAAAAATAACTCTGACTTAAATGTATGTATAGCATTCAAAATCTTACATGTAAAGAAAGCATTCAGGGAGACAGACATGGCACCCTATAAAAATCAATAACAAGTTGATAAATGTTATACCAAATATACACAAAACAGCTTCTTTTTCTCTAGTATTTTTCTATGATTAACTATTGATATTTCAACTTATGACTCAGGAAAGCATAAACTATAAATATATGCATCTATAGAAATATAAATACATATAAATATTGTTGATGACTATTTTACTTTTATTCAACTTACCCTGAATATTCAATAAGTAAAATTGATATGTATAAATTGAATAAAAACATTTTATCAATCCTATTTTGAGGAAACATTTTTTTATTTTTTTTAACCAACTCATTTAATTAAATATGTTGAATATTTTGAAAAAGTAAGCTTGAGGTATGGAACTCTGAATGCTCTTTCACACTTAAAGAAAAAGCAAAAGTACAAAAATAGCTGATAAAAATGGATTAGCTAGTACCAAGCAGGTATGTGAAGAGCTGTAGAAAATGAGCGATGTTAAACATCATTTTTATCAAACACCATATAAATACTCAGCAAGAGATACTAATGTGTAATATGCAAGGTGATAGCAGGAGCTAGTACTTAGAACCAAATCTTTAATTTTCTATCAGCAGTGCTGTTTTCATTATAAGATCATAGGAAAGATATTCCACAGGTGACTGGCTGATTTCATCTCTTCCTACTAGCAAAAAGCAGAACTGAGTGATTAACATCTGACTGCTGGGTGGAATAAACCATGTTAGGACCCTATCTTCACCAATTGCTGGTCATGTCACCTTGAATAAGTCATGTAACTGTTCTAAGTCTTAATTCTCTTGCCCATAAAATGGCCATAATATTAGTTCCTACATCAAAAGTTTTCTTGTAAAAGAGACAGTTCCTATAAAGCATTTAGACCAGCCTCTGAAATGCAGTAAGCATCTCTTAAATGTTACCTGTGATTATTATATCCAGGCCACCTTGTGCTATTTCTATCAAGATACAGTGAAAATCTCAATGAGTCTAAACAAAACACAACTAGGAAGGAGAAAATGTTGATCAAAAAGTGAATTTTTCATATCAGGCAAAAATTATATTTTGTCAGGAAATATATAAAACAGATAGTACATATCTGATAATAAAATTTTGACTATAAAATATTTAAAAAGAAAAGAAAAGCACACAAGCTAAGGATCAGCTTTCCTGGGGATCTTATAAGGTAAACTATCTTTATAAATCTAAATGTTAAAGCATATGGATTAGGATCCTCCTATTACCATTCCTATCAAGCCAAATCCTGTTTATCTTTCAGGGCCAGCTCAAGTGTCACACATCAAGGTCTTTCCTGCCCATCAGCACTCTGCCACAATAATTCTGTTAACACTTTCTTATGTTCATAACAGCTCACTAAAAACTGAGAGCAAGGCAGGATAGTTCACAGAGATCCTCCACAAAGCACTCAGCCTTCACTGTAGAGTGTACTGCAGCAGCCATCTAAAGGCTAAGGGCTGGGCATGAGATCTGAGAGAAATGAGCTTTCAGAGGCTCCCCAAAGGTTGACAGCTGATCAATAAGACAGCAAGGGAACTCCATGGTGCCAAAAGTTGCCTGGTTAGCAATAAAGCATAAAGCGATCTCTTGATTCAGGTGATTAGATTCCAAGCCCTGCTAAAAAGGAAAATATAGGTAGATGATCAATAAAGACATAGAGTGAAAAATGGAGTTGGATACAGATATCAATGTAGGAATAGGTATATTAATAAATATTGACATAGACATAAGATATCTCATCACAAAAACAATAAAAAATTAATTCTGTATAAAATTATTTCAGATATTGTTCATAAATACAAAACTGTCAATACGCTCCCTCAAAAATAAAGTTTAAAGGAAAGAAATAAACACTATTGAACATCGTAAACAAGCTATGTTCTTTTCATATGTTACCTCGTGTAATCCCCAACCAACTATGAGGTGGATATATTATTAATCCCATTTTACAGTTGAGAATACAAAAAAAAATTAAAGAAGGAAGTCCCTTGTTTAAGGCCATGAAGCTTCCAGCAACAAAGCCAACATGCAAACCAGGTCTGTTTGGGTTTGCTCTGTGAAGTTGACTCCCCAAGAGAAAGATTTTAGGAAATTTAAAGAACCCTTTTTTCAGGACTCTGATATATAGATTCCCTTAGAATATCATGGTACAATATCAGGAATTAGCTGACTCAATATACTTTTATTTCCTAGACAATATTATTTATTAGACCTTTATTGGAATATAATTGCTTCACAATGTTTTGTTAGTTTCTGCTGTACAACAAAGTGAATCAGCTATATGTATACATATATCCATAACCCCTCCATCTTGAGCCTCCCTCCCACCCTCCCTATCCTACCCGTCTAGGTCGTCACAAAGCATCAAGCTGATTTCCCTGTGCTATATGGCTGCTTCCAACTAGCCATCCATTTTACATTTGGTAGTGTATATATGTCAGTGCTACTCTCTCATTTCATCCTAGGCAATATTACTGCAAACTTTTAGGGATTTACAATTCCTGTGCTCCTTACTACAGATTCATAACCATTGTAGTGTAATTTCTATATAATGGAGAAAAAATTAAACATTCCAAACAAAGGAACAAAGTTTTAAGTTGCTAAACATTGTAATTTGACTACATTCAGCAGGTAGACACAAGTATTAATATTATATCAAAGTTAAATATTGTATCTTAGGTGCTAGATCAACAGTCACAACTGAAAAAAATCTTACCGTTCCAACAGAAGTTTAAATACCATGAAGGAACTAAAGATAACCATCCTCTCTAAAAGACACTGACTTTACAAGATTCTGGAGTAAGACAATTCTGAAACTGTGGCAGATTCTCTTCTGAAAAAGATATGCAAACACTCCACATGAATGAGATAAAAGGAGAAAGACCAGACACTCTCTCCATGCTGACCTATGAACACATAGGACAGTATGTTCACAAGTAGTGCTGCTTTATATTCTATTTTCTTCTGAGATGACTGAAGGAGGGAGGAATGTTTAAAATCATTAAATAACACAATGTGTTATTTTTCTTATGAAATGATAGAAAAAATACTGATGTAACCTATGCCTTACTTTACACTCAGAGTTAACGACGAGGTGTCTAATGACACACACTAACAGAGAAACTAGAAGGAATATAAATTCAATTGAACTAAGAAGTAAATAGCGGGAGTTGAGGAAGATGGCGGAAGAGTAAGACGCGGAGATCACCTTCCTCCCCACAGATACATCAGAAATACATCTACACGTGGAACTGCTCCTATAGACCACCCACTGAATGCTGGCAGAAGACCTCAGACTTCCCAAAAGGCAAGAAACTCCCCACATACCTGGGTAGGGCAAAAGAAAAAACAGAGACAAAAGAATAGGGCCGGAACCTGCACCAGTGGGAGGGAGCTGTGAAGGAGGAAAGGTTTCCACACACTAGAAGCCCCTTCGCGGGCAGAGACTGCGGGTGGCGGAGGGGGGAGCTTTGGGCCGCGGAGGAGAGCACAGCAACAGGGGTGCGGAGGGCAAAGCGGAGAGATTCCCGCAGAGAGAATCGGTGCTGACCAGCACTGACCAGCCCGAGAGGCTTGTCTGCTCACCCCCCAGGGCGGGCGGGGGCTGGGAGCTGACTCGGCTTTGGTTGGATCGCAGGGAGAGGACTGGGGTTGGCGGCGTGAACAAGCCTGAAGGGGTTAGTGCACCACGGCTAGCTGGGAGAGAGTCCGGGAAAAAGTCTGGAGCTGCCGAAGAGGCAAGAGACTTTTTCTTCCCTTTGTTTGCTGGTGCATGAGGAGAGGGGATTAAGAGCACTGCTTAAAGGAGCTCCAGAGACGGGCGCGAGCCACAGCTAACAGCTTAGACCCCAGATACGGGCATGAGACGCTAAGGCTGCTGCTGCCGCCACCAAGAAGCCTGTCTGCAAGCACAGGTCACTATCCACACTTCCCCTCCCGGGAGCCTGTGCAGCCCGCCACTGCCAGGGTCCCATGATCCAGAAACAACTTCCCCAGGAGAACGCATGGCGCACCTCAGCTGGTGCAACATCATGAGGCCTCTGCCACCGCAGGCTCGCCCCGCATCCGTACCCCTCCCTCCCCCGGCCTGAGTGAGCCAGAGCCCCCTAATCAGCGGCTCCTTTAACCCCGTCCCATCTGAGGGAAAAACAGACGTCCTCAAGCAACCTACACGCAGAAGCGGGGCCAAATCCAAAGCTGAACCCCGGGAGCTGTGCAAACAAAGAAGAGAAAGGGAAATTTCTCCCAGCAGCCTCAGGAGCAGCTGATTAAATCTCCACAATCAACTTGATGTACCTTGCATCTGCGGAATACATGAACAGACAACGAATCATCCCAAAATTGAGGAGGTGGACTTTGGGAGCAAGATATATTATTTTTTCCCCTTTTCCTCTTTTTGTGAGGGTGTATGTGTATGCTTCTGTGTGACATTTTGTCTGTAAAGCTTTGTTTTCACCATTTGTCCTAGGTTTCTGTCCATCCGTTTTTTTTTGTTTTTTTTTATTTAAAAAAATTTATTTTTCTTAATAATTATTTTTTATTTTACTAACTTTATTTTATCTTACTTTATTTTATTTTGTTTTATCCCCTTCCTTCCTTCCTTCCTTTCTTTCTACTTTTTCTCCCTTTTATTCTGAGCTGTGTGGATGAAAGGCTCTTGGTGCTCCAGACAGGAGTCAGTGCTGTGCCTCTGAGGTGGGTGAGCCAACTTCAGGACACTGGTCCACAAGAGACCTCCCAGCTCCACGTAATATCAAATGGCGAAAATCTCCCAGAGATCTCCATCTCAACACCAAGACCCAGCTTCACCCAACGACCAGCAAGCTACAGTGCTCGACACCCTATGGCAAACAATTAGCAAGACAGGAACACAACCCCATCCATTAGCAGAGAGGCTGCCTAAAATCGTAATAAGGATACAGACACCCCAAAACACACCACCAGACGTGGAAGCCCACCAGAAAGACAAGATCCAGCCTCAACACCAGAACACAGGCACTAGTCTCCTCTACCAGGAAGCCTACACAACCCACTGAACCAACTTTAGCCACTGTGGACAGACACCAAAAACAATGGCAACTACAAACCTGCAGACTGCAAAAAGGAGACCCCAAACACAGTAAGATAAGCAAAAGAAGAAGACAGAAAAACACACAGCAGATGAAGAAGCAAGGAAAAAACCCACCAGACCTAAAAATTGAAGAGGAAATAGGCAGTCTACCTGAAAAAGAATTCAGAATAATGATAGTCAAGATGATCCAAAATCTTGGCTATAGAATAGAGAAAATGCAAGAAACATTTAACAAGGACCTAGAAAAACTAAAGAGGAAACAAGCAACGATGAACAACACAATAAATGAAATTAAAAATACTCTAGAAAGTATCAACAGCAGAATAACTGAGGCAGAAGAACGAATAAGTGACCTGGAAGATAAAATAGTGGAAATAACTACTGCAGAGCAGAATAAAGAAAAAAGAATGAAAAGAACTGAGGACAGACTCAAGAGACCTCTGGGAAAACATTAAACGCACCAATATTCGAATTAAAGGGGTCCCAGAAGAAGAAGAGAAAAAGAAAGGGACTGAGAAAATATTTGAAGAGATTATAGTTGAAAACTTCCCTAATATGGGAAAGGAAATAGTTAATCAAGTCCGGGAAGCACAGAGAGTCCCATACAGGATAAATCCAAGGAGAAACATGCCAAGACACATATTAATCAAACTATCAAAAATTAAAGACAAAGAAAACATATTCAAAGCAGCAAGGAAAAAATAACACACAAGGGAATCCCCATAAGGTTAACAGCTGATCCTTCAGCAGAAACTCTGCAAGCCAGAAGGGAGTGGCAGGACATATTTAAAGTAATCAAGGAGAAAAACCTACAATGAAGATTACTCTACCCAGCAAGGATCTCATTCAGATTTGATGGAGAAATTAAAACCTTTACAGACAAGCAAAAGCTCAGAGAGTACAGAACCACGAACCAGCTTTACAACAAATGCTAAAGGAACCTCTCTAGGCAAGAAACACAAGAGAAGGAAAAGACCTACAATAACAAACACAAAACAATTAAGAAAATGGGAATAGGACCATACATATCGATAATTACCTTAAATGTAAATGCACTAAATGCTCCCAAGAAAAGACACAGACTGCCTGAATGGATACAAAAACAAGACCCATGTATATGCTGTCTACAAGAGACCCACTTCAGACCTAGGGTCACATACAGACTGAAAGTGAGGGGATGGAAAAAGATATTCCATGCAAATGGAAATCAAAAGAAAGCTGGAGTAGCAATTCTCATATCAGAAAAAACAGACTTTAAAATAAAGACTATTACAAGAGACAAAGAAAGAAACTACATGATGATCAAGGGATCGATCCAGGAAGACGATATAAGAATTGTAAATATTTATGCACCCAACGTAGGAGCACCTCAATACATAAGGCAAATACAGCCATAAAAGGGGAAATCGACAGTAACACAATACTAGTAGGGGACTTTAACACCCCACTTTCACCAATGGACACATCATCCAAAATGAAAATAAATAAGGAAACACACAAGCTTTAAATGATACATTAAACAAGATGGACTTATTTGATATTTATAGGACATTCCATCCAAAAACAACAGAATACACATTTTCTCAAGTGCTCATGGAACATTCTCCAGGATAGATCATACCTTGCGTCACAAATCAAGCCTTGGTAAATTTAAGAAAATTGATACCGTATCAAGTGTCTTTGCTGACCACAACGCTATGAGACGTTATCAATTACAGGAAATATCTGTATAAAATACAAACACATGGAGGCTAAACAATATACTACTTAATAATGCAGTGATCACTGAAGAAATCAAAGAGGAAATAAAAAAATACCTAGAAACAAGTGACAATGGAGACACGACGACCCAAAACCTATGGGATGCAGCAAAAGCAGTTCTAAGAGGGAAGTCTATATCAATACAATCTTACCTTAAGAAACAGGAAACATCTCAAATAAACAACCTAACCTTGCATCTAAAGCAATTAGAGAAAGAAGAACAAAAAAAACTCAAAGTTAGCAGAAGGAAAGAAATCATAAAGATCAGATCAGAAATAAATAAAAAAGAAATGAAGGAAACAATAGCAAAGATCAATAAAACTAAAAGCTGATTCTTTGAGAAGATATACAAAATTGATAAACCATTAGCCAGACTCACCAAGAAAAAAAGGGAGAAGACTCAAAGCAACAGAATTAGAAATGAAAAAGAAGTAACAACTGACACTGCAGAAATACAAAGGATCATGAGAGATTACTACAAGCAACTCTATGCCAGTAAAATGAACAACCTGGAAAAAATGGACAAATTCTTAGAAATGCACAACCTGCCAAGACTGAACCACGAAGAAATAGAAATTATGAACAGACCAAACACAAACACTGAAATTGAAACTGTGATTTAAAATATTCCAACAAACAAAAGCCCAGGACCAGATGGCTTCACAGGCGAATTCTATCAAACATTTAGAGAAGAGCTAACACCTATCCTTCTCAAACTCTTCCAAAATATAGCAGAGGGAGGAACACTCCCAAACTCATTCTACGAAGCCACCATCACCCTGATACCAAAACCAGACAAAGATGTCTCAAAGAAAGAAAACTGCAGGCCAATATCACTGATGAACGTAGTTGCAAATATCCACAACAAAATACTAGTAAACAGAATCCAACAGCACATTAAAAGGATCATACACCATGATCAAGTGGGGTTTATCCAGGAATGGAAGGATTCTTCAATATACGCAAATGAATCAATGTGATAAACCATATTAACAAATTGAAGGAGAAAAACCATATGATCACCTCAACAGATGCAGAGAACGCTTTCGACAAAATTCAACACCCATTTATGATAAAAACCCTGCAGAAAGTAGGCATAGAGGGAACTTTCCTCAACATAATAAAGGCCATATATGACAAACCCACAGCCAACATTGTCCTCAATGGTGAAAAACTGAAACCATTTCCACTAAGATCAGGAACAACACAAGGTTGCCCACTCTCACCACTATTACTCAACATAGTTTTGGAAGTTTTACCCACAGCAATCAGGGAAGAAAAAGAAATAAAAGGAATCCAAATTGGAAAAGAAGAAGTAAAGCTGTCACTGTCTGCAGTTGACATGATACGATAAACAAAGAATCCTAAAGATGCTACCAGAAAACTACTACAGCTAATCAATTACTTTGGTAAAGTAGCAGGATACAAAATTAATGCACAGATATCTCTAGCATTCCTGTACACTAATGATGAAAAATCTGAAAGTGAAATTAAGAAAACACTTCCATTTACCATTGCAACAAAAAGAATAAAATATCTAGGAATAAACCTACCTAAGGAGACAAAAGACCTGTATGCAGAAAATTATAAGACACTGACGAAAGAAATTAAACACGATACAAATAGATGGAGAGATATACCATGTTATTGGATTGGAAGAATCAACGTTGTGAAAATGACTCTATTACCCAAAGCAATCTACAGATTCAATGCAATCGCTATCAAACTACCACTGGCATTTTTCACAGAACCAGAACAAAAAATGTCACAATTTGTATGGAAACACAGAAGACCCCAAATATCCAAAGCAATCTTGAAAACGATAAATGGAGCTGGAGGAATCAGGCTCCCTGACTTCAGACTATACTACAAAGCTACAGTAATCAAGACAATATGGTACTGGCACAAAAACAGAAATATAGATCAATGGAACAGGATAGAAAGCCCAGAGATAATCCCACACACATATGGTCACCTTATCTTTGATAAAGTAGGCAAGAATATACAGTGGAGAAAAAACATCCTCTTCATTAATCGTGCTGGGAAGACTGGACAACTACATGTAAAAATATGAAATTAAAACACTCCCTAACACCATACACAAAAATAAACTCAAAATGGATTAAAGATCTAAATGTAAGGCCAGACACTATCAAACTCTTAGAGGAAAACATAGGCAGAACGCTCTATGACATAAATCACAGCAAGATCCTTTTTGATCCACCTCCTAGAGAAATGGAAATAAAAGCAAAAATGAACAAATGGGACCTAATGAAACTTAAATGGTTTTGCACAGCAAAGGAAACCATAAACAAGACCAAAAGACAACCCTCAGAATGGGAGAAAATATTTGTAAATGAAGCAACTGACAAAGGATTAATCTTCAAAATTTACAAGCAGCTCATGCCGCTCAATAACAAAAAAACAAACAATCCAATCCAAAAATGGGCAGAAGACCTAAACAGACATTTCTCCAAAGAAGATATACAGATTGACAACAAACACATATAAGAATGTTCAACATCATTAATCTTTAGAGAAATGCAAATCAAAACTACAATGAGATATCATCTCACACCAGTCAGAATGGCCATCAGCAAAAACTCTAGAAACAATAAATGCTGGAGAGGGTGTGGAGAAAAGGGAACCCTCTTGCACTGTTGGTGGGAATGTAAATTGATACAGCCACTGTGGAGAACAGTATGGAGGTTCCTTAAAAAACTACAAACAGAACTACCATACGACCCAGCAATCCCACTACTGGGCATATACCCTGAGAAAACCATAATTCAAAAAGAGTCATGTACCATAATGTTCATTGCAGCTCTATTTACAATAGCCAGGACATGGAAGCAACCTAAATGTCCATCAACAGATGAATGGATAAGGAAGATGTGGCACATATATACAATGGAATATTACTCAGCCATAAAAAGAAACAAATTTGAGTTATTTGTAGTGAGGTGGATGGACCTAGAGTCTGTCATACAGAGTGAAGTAAGTCAGAAAAACAAATACCGTATGCTAACACATATATATGGAATCTAAGAAAAAAAAAAGGTCATGAAGAACCTAGGGTTAAGACGGGAATAAAGACACAGACCTACTAGAGCATGGACTTGAGGATATGGGGAGGGGAAAGGGTAAGCCGTGACAAAGTGAGAGAGTGGCATGGACATATATACACTACCAAACGAATAGATAGCTAGTGGGAAGCAGCCGCATAGCACAGGGAGATCAGCTAGGTGGTTTGTGACCACCTAGAGGGGTGGGATAGGGAGGGTGGGAGGGAGGGAGACGCAAGAGGGAAGAGATATGGGAACATATGTATATGTATAACTGATTCACTTTGGTATAAAGCAGAAACTAACACACCACTGTAAAGCAATTATACTCCAATAAAGGTGTTAAAAATAAAAGTAAATAGAAATCCTTTCAGAAAAAATAAAAATACTTTTCTCTAAATAATTGGGGACAAAAGGATCAATTCACTTTGGTATTAAAGCAAAAGTCATATCGTAAGACCCACCTGTAAGATTTTATTTTAAAATCTGTAAGTGGCAGAATTAAGTTCTATTTTCAGTTTTCTTATTGGGTCTTTAGTTCTTCCCTCCTTTCCTCCCTTCCTCCCTTCTTTCCTTCTAATCCAAATCCATGTTTTAAATGCAAATAGCTATATTTTTAATTTTAAAAAACTACCATTGTCATTTCCATTGAGTGGACAAGTGCATATAAAAACTTCCTGAATGTCATTGTGGTTTACAGCAATGCAACTCAAAGTGTGGTTGGTAGATCAATTCTGGCTTTTGAATTGTTACTGATCTGCAATGAAATAACATGGAAATTGGAAGTTAGTGTTTTGAAACTCCTAGAGTAACTTATTGTAATTTCCTATCTGTTGAATAAAAAGAAAACATACAAGCTTCCATTTCATTTTTCTACTAATTTGTTTATATTATGCTTTATAAAATCTGCAATGGTCTGGAGAGAGGAGAATGAGTATTTTCCCTCAAGTAAGTCTTAGAACCATTGGTTAATGATGAGCTTTGGCAACAAACAGAAATCATTTTGAGTCCCAGCTCTGCCAAAGTCTTAATTGTATTATGTTGGGCAAATTACTTCATCTCTTTTATTTCAACTTCCTCATCTGAAAAATGTGTACTGACTTTATATGATTATTGTGTGGTCCTTGGACCAGCAACATCAATATCACCCAGGTGCTTGTTTGAAATGCAGATTCTCAGACCTGCCCCAGACTTACCAAATCAGAATCTGCATTTTAACAAGATCTCTCAGGTTATGCATGTGCACAAATACAGTGCTTGGCATTAATCAGGAACTATTAGCAGTTGTTGACTTTATTCATAATAATAATAATATGTAAATATCACTGCTTGAAGTAGAGAGTGATATTTGAGACTCATGTAAATACAGAGACATAAAAATCAAACAATTTCCTTTCTGCTGTTTTACAAGTACCTAAAAAGTACAGAATATAAAGCAGATTCTGTGGATATTAATAACCAAGAACACATGCTTCTCATCCTTAAAGATCCCATCTGATAAAATATAAGCCAAGTACATCTAATAGAAATAACAAAGTGTTCTGACTTATTGGTATAGCCATAAAGAAATTATTTCCAGAGGAAAATGGATAAATTGAGGCAGTGCTACTTTAAGATAGTACTTTTGAACAAAGAGTAAATTTTATTTGACCTGAAAAAAAGACAAAGGGAGAAAATAATCACTCTGTGCTCAGCCAATAACACTTGTGTATACTTGATCTTATGTCAAAAGTAACCTGAACGTACAAGGGCTTAATGTTAACTCCAGCCAAATGTCCTTTAAATTTACCCTGCTGTGACTAGTCGATACAGAGGTCACATACCATTTCAGCTGCAATAGCAAAGCTCAGTGGGAAGTAAAGATGAAATTGCTTGCTACTTATCTCTAGATCCTCTGTCTAGGTTTCTGAAAAACCATACTCAGGTAGCAAATATAGCTCAGTAATGATTCTGCAGAATCAACACATGAAGGTTAAGACAGGAAACAAAAGTAGCACATTGACATTTGCTACTTTACAGAATAAAGGTGCGTCCCAACAACTTACACAAGGAGTGTGCCTCGGCCTAATATTGCCAGTGATGCCCCAGAGGACAGTTTAATATCTAATACACAACTGATTGTTCCCTTCTGTTAAAGCCACATACAAAGATTGCCCAAGGCAAAGAGACAAACACTGGTAATTCACAATTTCACTTACAATATCTTTATTTTCTTTTCAACTCCATATAGCTGACGTTTGTAAAAGCTGAATTTTTACAAACTGGGAACTTCAAATTAGCCATAGAAAAGTATTCTTCTACAATGCCAAATACCAAGATATTTTCCAGATACAAATAGTTACCAGTGTTTTCTCTGTACCGTACACTGTACTAGATACTAAAAGATGGATGTAAAAGAAATAAGAGGAATTTTCTCTAACTGTGATATTTACTGGAAGTGTATAAGGAACACACAGAGAAATACATAATATTTTACAGTGAGTCCAGATACCTGGTTTCCACTCTCAGTTTCCATCCACCCTTCATTTTATGTCATGTTTCAGTACAGCATAAATATAAATGATGTCTACAAAGTCTGGGCTCCATCAAATGTACCCACAGTTTGAAGACTCATACGACATTAAAACAATCGATTTGTAAGTTTAAAAATTTTTTGAAACTAAAATTCACTCACTGTGTTTGTTAAATGTGCAGGAACAAGATATATGTTTTCATAACTTAAAATTTGTGTATATTCCAAGGGATAAAATCATTTTAAAATATCACAAGACTTTATGAACCAGACCTCAAATATATTATCCTTATTATTAAGAATGTGAAATAGCATCACATGGATGCACTTAAACATTCAAATAATTAGTTTCATATGCCATTCTTATACTAATACAGAGTGTCATTTAAAAAATGGTTTCAAAGTTCAAAATTATATGATTAGTGTCTAAGACTGTATTACCATTTTGTTTTAGCCCCAAAAAGTTGTAGAAACTTTATTTTATTTTTAATTTATTTTTTATACAGCAGGTTCTTATTAGTTATCTATTTTATACATATTAGTGTATACATGTCAATCCCAATCTCCCAGTTCATCCCACCACAACCCCCCAACCCCACTTTCCCCGCTTGGTGTCCATATGACAGAAACTTTATTTTAAATGTCATGGTATTGTCTAATTTTCTTTGTAAGAATCTTCCTAAAGTACATGTGAATAATTGTGTTAAATTACTCATCATGAAAGTTAATTTGACAGTTAATTATAATAAAGGAGAGGGTTTTCTGAACATAAACCAGGGCTTTAATGCCTAAAGGATAAGCTGCACTGACAGAATTTGTCCTTATTGTGGCCTTACTGCTATATGCTAACCCCCAAATTAACATTTTGTACTTTTAAGAGCTAAAAAAGAAGGCCGATGTTTTTGACGATGCAGGGTATGCTGATCTTTCTCTTGGAGAGGAGCATGAAATAGTGAATTGAACACGCTTTGGTCTGAATTCTAATTTCACCTTTCGTCAGCTGTGTGATTGGAGCAAATTATTTGACTCTCTGAGATTCATAATTTTTTTCCAGCTATAAAAAGTTGATTAAAATATGCAATTTTTTGGCTTTGTTGGGATAATTAAAAGAAATGAAGAGCAGCTACATCTGCCCCTGAGATATAGAAGGCACTCAGTAATTGTCAGCGTTCCTCCTTTCTTCCTCTTTCTTTGTGTTGGAAGGAGGGAAATATTTGCAATTCCCTCAAGGTCCTCAATAGAATTTTTTTAAATTACATTTTATGACATTTATCAGTTAATAAATTTTTTCACATGCATTAGCTCTTTCAGTGTTTCCATTAACCTTGTGCTGGGGCAAAACAGATAATTATTCCTTTTTTACAGGTAAAGAAACAGCTTCAGGGAAGTTAATTAAATTAACCAAGTTCACACAACTAGAAAATGACAAAATGGGATATAAACCCACGTCTATCTGATTTCAAAACCTATTCCCTACCTCCTGCGTTACTGTCTACCAAGCCAGAGGTTTTGTACTCAGTGGTACACAACTCTTCTTGACTAAACTGTAGAAAAATTAGGAAAATTGGTATAATCAGGGAGTTTTCCTAAAAGTAGAATATATTCATATTTTTAAATTTAGAGATTATCCTTTATTAGGATGAAATATATTTTTATTTTAAAGCAGTAGTAAGAGTAGATGGGAGACGTTTCTCATGGTTTTAGCTAAAATTAGACATTGTCAAGCCTACATGTTTCCATTATTTTTTAAAATTTTACTGGACTGTGAAATGCAGAAGTCTAGAAATCATATACTATGGCATGGTACTTTATTACTCTCACTAATAATTTTAAAATGAAATTGCACTGAAACAGCATGAGATTTCCAAATGAAGCTAGCCCCAGAGAATGTAATATAATGATGTGGGTAAATCTTACCCCTATCAAACACAAACTAAAAACTCTAAAAAGGACATTTAGACTGTTTAATAGATTGCAAAGGCGGTAGTTTCAGCAGAATTATGAAGTTTTCAGGTGTCAAATTATTTACTAGTAACAAGCTATTTGTTGATAGGACAGAAGAGACTCCAGGGACCGTGGCTGACTATTAACAGGTGAAGCAGCCCCCAGTGGAAGCACACCTACCAAGGGGCAGCAGCGTTCATGATGACTTTCTGCAATGAAGAGCCACAGGGCCTTCAGAGTAATCAGACCATACTAGGGTTAGCAGGACACTAACACTGCACCCTGCTGATTTCCCAGGTTTTTTTCTACATGTCTGTTTTCCATAGCATGAAATTCTCCCTCTTGATTTATTCCTGGACACACTCTTGAAGTGTCTGGCTAGGCAAATGATGTTTAAATGGCCTGAGATTTATTAACCTGGTATTAACAATTTCGTATATGCCCTGTCCTCCCTTTTTCCCCAGAAACAAGGCTGGGTTGCCCTGACACAATGATCCCTAAATACCCTGTGCATACCACTTTCACTGCACTTCCATACTACAGTACAATTCCCTCTTTATCTGATGATATACATCAGTGTATATATGGTACTTGGCACATGACTGGCACTCAGGAAGTGGATAGATGGATGGATGGATGGAGTCTCTAACACAGGTACATCTAGAATAACTTTAGTGGCTTCTTTCTATAGAGATGAGATCTAGTAATGCACTCCCTGACAGTGGGTACAGAAGGCAACGCCAAGACATTTCAACAGAACTTCAGCGTCACTGAAACACCATCAGCATTTGAAGACCCATATTACAAATCTGGCCTACATTTATGAAATTCAGGAAAACATACTGATATATGATGTCACTGGTTTAATAATGACATAATCTTGCAATGAAAAAAAGGGAGAAAAATAAAGGAATGTCTCAATTGACATACCTTTGCCAATAGGTCCTTCAGTAGGTTCCCTTGATGATGTAAAGAAGCATGTGTGGTAAATATTTTGACAAAATGGCACTAAACACATTCACAACGCAAGATAAAATGCATGCTATTATTCTGGACAACTTTAAAAGCAAACCTAGAGATAGCAGAGTGGTTGAAAGCTCATACAGATATAGTATCTACTTTCAACAGACTGGCTTTTTTTCCCACAGGGAATTATAAACAGCAAACCTAGAAATGGTTTTGGGGTTCTCTGAAATAAAGGGGAAATTAAAATGACATATAAAAATCCAGGGTATAGGTTAAGACAAAGGGAGTTAAATCATGTAACCTATGCTTTAATGAGTGGATTTAGCAGAAGTCCTTAGGACAATGAAATAAGCTTCAATATACCAAAAGACAGAATTTTAAACTTTGATAACACAAATATTTTGAAAGTGTGAAAAAATTTTTGACATCAATATTTAGAACACTGCAGCTTTCCCCAACTGAAAAAGATATACTAGAAACATTTTCTCAACTAAGCAATGAGTGGAATATGCTTTATTAAATATATGTTATTGAGAACCATAATTCTACTAAGTAAAATATACAAATGCCTCAGAGCCTCAGGCCCTTTTAAAATCAATAATTTAAAGTCATTTAAAAGATTGCAAAGAAAAAGTCATTTAAGGGATTATAGTTTACAGGGATTGTTTATCTGTAAACTATAAAATTCATTTAATGTCTGATGAACTTTCATACAATAAGAAAATTCAATATTCAGTAGACTTCCTAAGAAGACAGAGAAGGAAGTATACAACCCTGGCTGCAAGACTGCAAAGAAACCGGTGTGATGCCACGGCATGGACATAGAAATGCACAGAAAACTTAACACCTAAACTAACTATAAAAGAACTATTGACAATTTTCCATGTGGGCAATGAGAACAAGAACATTCTAGGCAGAAAGAATAGCAGAAGCAATAGTATGATACATTATTTAATACTCTTTTGGCCATAGGAGACAGGGAAACACAACCCAAATTGGCTAATGAAAAAAAAAAGATGTTGGCTCATAGACCAGTCAAGGTCCAGACATAAAAACAGAAACAGTGTTACAGATTTCAAACTGAAAGCATTTACCACAGGGAACTGGTTACTCTGATGTTGGAAGCAAAAGGGGATGCTGAGTTGACCCAGATATTAGTAAATTCAGGACAAATTTACCATCCCTGAAGTTGATAGAACAAAAACACACCTAGGATCTTGAAGGAGGGGTTCCAGCATATCTTATGCTCAAACCTCCAGGAGCCTTAGCATATCTGGCCTTAGAAACAAACTGGCCAGGCTAACAATTCTGATACTGCTTTACATCTATACTGGCAAGACCCAGGTTTCTCACTGTTGGGGTGGGAATTTACAGATAAGCAAGGGAAGAGAGCTCGACTGATCAACCTTATGATAATGGATTCGAGTTGGAGACATCAGTAAGAACACATGATTAATACAGATACAGATAGTTGTACATAGAAATCACTAAAGATATGTGCACATGCACAGGTTAGCATACACATATACGTTTCTGTGTTCTGTCATCTGAGAGAGCTTAGAAGCAAGGACACGTCAGTAGCAACAATCCCATCTAGTACTCAGAATTGGTCTTGATCACCATTCTGCAAAAAAAGGAACCAAGTTTCCTTGGAGAAAAGGCTGATTCTAGAACTAAGGCAAGAAATATACAAGATGAGCCTGAAGCATCTTGTTATGTCAGAAAGTATAGAAATGTTCAACAAAAAAACGCCAAAAAACCTAACTGATGGGAGTATGTCAAAAGGACACAGGAGTCAACTGAAAAGGCCCCCAGTGGCCAAAGCCAGAACAATCTGAACAACAAATAAAGTAGTATTAGATTATAAACCACAGTATAAGACAAATATCCATGCATCCATAGATGCATGATCTATGAGAAGAAGAGACAGATTCCCCTTTAGAAGATTTCAAATAATTTATGTAGATAATCTCAAGGAGTGAGCAAAAATTCCCACTCCTTATATGTGGCTGCACATAATAACTTCCTTCCAAAGAGGGCAATAAAAAGGGAGGATGGGAAGAAAAGTAACTTTACAGGAGAGAAATCTGACAAAGACTACCTCAGCCAGGTCATCAAAATTAACATTAAGAGTGATAAGTCATATGGATGGTACATATCCTTGATATGAGGGGATGAAAATGGCACTTTACCTCTGTGGTGTTCCTACTAAAAACCTGTAACTCTGGTCTAATCATGTGAAAAATATCAGAGAAATTCCAATAGAGGGGCATCCTACAAAATAATTTCTCAGTACTCCTCAAAACTATCAAGGGCATCAAAAACAAGGAAAATATGAGAAAATGTCACAAACAACAGAAGCCTCAGGAAACAACATGCCAAGTAAATGTAATGTGGTATCCTGGACAGAATCTTGCAACAGAAAAAGACATTGGTAAAAACTAAAGAAATCAGTAAACTGAATGAACTATGGACTTTAATTACTAATGTGTCAGTATTAGTTCATTAATTGTAACAAATGTAATGTAAGTATGTAATATGTTAATAATAGTGACACCTAGGTGAAGAGTATATATAATCCCTTTGGTACTATCTTCTCCATTTTTCTATAAATCTAAAACCATAGTTTTTTTAAACCTAATGAACAATACAATTAAAAATGGTTAAAATGGTAAGTTTTATGTTAAATATATTTTATAAAAATAAAGAGTCCATTATAAAAATAAATGAATAAATAAATTGGAGGCTAGAGCTAGAACTGTCTTCAGTTGCTGGAACAACAGCTGCTGTGTACGGAAGTCCCTCTGCCCTCTTTCCTCCTTCCACTTTTACTCTAACACCTCCAGTGGCAGAACCTAATGAAAAGTTGGCTGTCAAATGAGTCTATGAAGGTATTTCCAAAGTCCCTAAACTTAGAGGTATCGGTGTGTAGCTAAGAGATGATAGGTAAACCACAAGCATAGTTGCCAAGGATTGATACAGGAACTTAAAGGATGTCATCAGGGATCATCTTCTGACTTCTCTCTCCCTCCATGTTGCTTTCATTCTTAGGTAAAAAGCTCACAGAGGCTCAAGGCCCACACTCCAGGCTCAAGAGAATGCCTCTTTTTTTTGTCCATGCTTGCAGTATCCTGGGATTGGCTTTTGGTTAGACCAGAATGATTTGGATCATGTGACATGCCTTTCCAATCATGTTGCCTTGAGAAAGTTATGATTTGTTTGGTTATGCTTAGATCTCAGGGTAGAGCTAATTCCACCCAATTTCCCCCAAAGCACATAGATTGACAGTGGTATCCAGCTGTATATGAGAAAGTATAAGGGTATTGTAATGATTGCAGATGAGAAACTAGCTCCAAAATAGGTTTATATACCATGCAAAAAAAAATTTTTTTTAACTTTAATATAAAAGATAGGGAACCATTGTCCTGGGCAAAACCAGATGGTTGATCACCCAAAATTTAGAAAAGTGTGTTTAGCTGAGCAAGAACTCCTTGTGGGAAGTAAATACAGATATCTAATAGGCAATTAGAAACTAAGGAAAGAAATATGAGCTGGAAATCCCCATTAAGAAGTCACTATTATAAAGGTAGGAATTGAAGTCATATAGGTGATACCAGTCAGGATAAATTGCATAAAACAACAGTAAGGATAAAGAGGAAAAGAAGAAGAGGAACAGTAAGAGGACTAAATACAGAAATTTTAATGAATGTCATTATTTAAGAGAATGTAGAAGAAAGGGAGTCTGCAAAAAAGAGTAAGAAGATACTTTCAAAGACAAAGGAAGACACCGAGTAGAATGCCTGAGACATCAGTGCAAGGGATCATGCCTGCAAAAAGGAGTGATCTGGAATATCAAGTGCTGCAGAGAGGTAGCCATTGATTTTGGTATTTAGAAAATCATAAGTGAGCTTAGTAGGAGCAGTATTATTTGCGTGATGGTTTATTTACAGTTTAATCTATGTAGAGCTGTACTGTAATGGTTTGAAGAATTAGCAAGAAGAGAGGAAAGTGAGGACAATAAGAATATTCCAGGGCTTCCCTGGTGGCGCAGTGGTTGAGAGTCCGCCTGCCGATGCAGGGGACAGGGGTTCATGCCCCGGTCCGGGAAGATCCCACATGCCGCGGAGCGGCTGGGCCTGTGAGCCATGGCCGCTGAGCCTGCGCGTCCGGAGCCTGTACTCCGCAATGGGAGAGGCCACAGCAGTGAGAGGCCCACGTACCGCCAAAAAAAAAAAAAAAAAGTCTACATGGTTAGAAAACAGATCAATCAATATAAAGAAGAGAGTCCCAAAATAAATTCAAATTCAACAGTTTTGTATGTAATAAAAATGGAAGTGTATTTTAGTAGGAGAAAAATGAAATGTTCAATAAATGATGTTTAGACAACAGAGTAGCTCGGTTACACCCATATCTCACTCTTCATACCAAAATAAATAATATATGTTTCAAAGATTTACATGTAAACGATGAAACTAGAAGATACTAGAGAAAATATAAGAAAATAATTTTATACTCAGAATCCTTTCTAACTATGATACAAAGGCCAAAAGCCATAAAAAACATTAAATTTATGCAATATAAAAAAAATACTTCAGGGGCTTCCCTGGTGGTGCAGTGGTTGAGAGTCCGCCTGCCGATGCAGGGGACACAGGTTCATGCCCCGGTCTGGGAGGATCCCACATGCCGCGGAGCGGCTGGGCCCGTGAGCCATGGCCGCTGAGCCTGCGTGTCCAGAGCTTGTGCTCCGCAATGGGAGAGCCCACAACAGTGAGAGGCCCGCGTACCGCAAAAAAATATATATATATATATTCCAAAGACTGCAAACTACCAAGTGATAAGCTGAATTCAGCCCACAGATATCTTTTAGCAGACCTGCAAAATGTTCTGTTTGGTTTTATTAGTCAGTAGCATTTAGTGTTTAAGGCATTTTAGTTTAAATCCAGATTTCCAGACTCTCTTGGAAAATGAGAAGCTCTGGCATCTGAATCTGCATTTTTGCATGGCAGGAATCAGCCCTGACAGGGACTGATGAGTACCAACTCTGCAATTTCCCATCGTCTCCCCAGGCTTCACATCTCTCATTTCTATCAACAGCTTGGTCCCTGCAGACATTTGAGTGTAAGACCCAGGTATAACATATAGAACTCTGAAAAGAGGAAAAATATCTATAAAGGATGATTGGGTCCAGTGAAAGTTTTGGCTTTATTTTTCTCTTTAAAGATGGGATTAGCTTGAGCCTATTAATATGCTAATATGCTAATAATCAAGGGGATGATTATTGAAACAAAGTCAAAATGTGAGAAGGAATGTGATGTAGAACAATGACGGTCAAATCAAACTTGGACCAGTGGAAGGATTCCTCCAGAGAATATAGCTGTATATATAATGAAGCTATGATTTAAGAATATGACACTGCATATAAGGTAACTAAACTCACTTGAGATGGATAGTCACTAAACCTTCATGGTAACCCTAATAAGACCACAAGTTGGCAATTAAAAAGAAAGTAAAAGCTCCAACATTTTGTTATACCAAGCAACTAGTATTCAGTTTTCTAAAGAGACCCAAAGCATAGCTCATGTTTTTGTGTTTCTGATGAATTATACCCAACAGTCCTTTGCTGCTATAGTGTGCTCTCATAAGAAGGACTGGAGAAAACATGTTTATATAAATCCAGAGAATTTGTACGTCAAGACTGCTAAAGCATAAAATGATCCATTTCCCAGCCTTGCCAAGGAGTATTTTTTTACACATACGTGTCCTTCTTATGAAGTTAAAATTCATTTTTGTTCTGGTTGATGTACTAGGGCTGAGTGAAACCACAAAGTATATTACCTGAGTTGCAGTTTCACGTGAATTAGTTTTAAAAAGTTGTTGACGGTGGCATCATTCTAAAGACTGGGCTAGAAACTGCAAAGGCCATAAACGAGATCTCTGATTGGTTTGGTATATCACCCAGACTCCTCCAAATAAAAGTACACGTACTAGATGGTTTGTTACTCCTAGAAAGTTAAGATGAAACTTGTCAATCTAACATCAAGATCATCTACAACATGGCTTGATTTATATAAATGAAATAAGTGAAAGTCCGAGACAATCTATTATGGTATTATCTATTTGGCAGGTCAAATTGTTTTCTGGCCCATTCTGCTTGGTTTGGGGTAGTTCTTTTTCCTCAATAATGATGGGTTAAGTGTTTCATTTGCCTTGATGTCTCTGTTGGATCCACACTATGGCAACACCACATTATTATAGATTCAATCATTGCTATAATTAGGGTTTAGAAGTCTAAAAGCTTTCCCAAAGAAAATAATGTCTAAATATAGGCATGACTAAAATACTATAATTCTTCCAACTTTAGAGAAACTAACCCTTCATATATACTTCCACAAGTACATTTGAAAATGGAAATACATTATAACCATTTTAATATGGCAATATTAAAAATGACTATATCCACACTGTCAATGTTATGTAGACCTATAGCCCCTTAACTGAAAGATTTTACAGTAGAGAATAAAAATATATATGCTGAAGTATGTGACATGAAAGTGAAAAGGGAGATTTTGAATCAATTATCTACTCATTTAAGTGATTCTCCTCAGTCATATTGAAACCATGCAGTTCAGCCTAATGTAGTCTTATCCAACAATCTGCAAATGACTTAAAATTTCTCCATTTCTCTTGTACATATGCCTCTGAAGTTTCCCTAAAAAGATTTAGTGAAATCTGGGGCACAGCATGCATTTGTTCTTACTCTCTTTCAAACTGATTTACAAAAGAGAATGCCAAACAGTCTTCTATGACCCACTAGGCACAGCAGGTCAGAGGGGCTGAGAAAAAAATGTGAGAGTAGACAAAGCCCCTTGCTCTGCTATACACCTTTTAAAAATTTCTCTCATTTTAATTTAAACAGAATTTTGTTCTTGTGTTCCTTTCTCAACACAATAACATTTCAAAGGCTTTGATTCTTCTCCAAAGATGAGAGAGCAAATGAGAAAGTTACTGAAACTGAGGAAGAGTTACGATTCACTTACACCTTCCGAGCTTAGGTATGTTTTATAATCCCCCAGTCTGATGTCCTAACTTGTAACCTCAAACATGTTATAACTTTCTAGCCTTCTCAGAATTGATGGTATCAGTACATCTATCCATTTCCATCTCATGAGGACTGACTCAAAAAGAACCCACTACTATTTATCTACTTCCTCTTTCTGTTCAAATCTTTTTTGTCTGTATTAGTTTTCTATTGCTTCTGTAAGAAATTACTACAATGGAGTAACTAAAAACACCATCAATGTATTATCTTACAATCCTGGAGTTTGAAACCTAATGCAGGATTTCCCTAGCTAAAGTCAAGGTGTTAGGAAGGATCCTTCTGAGAGCTCTAGAGGACATTCTGTTTCCTTGTCATATCTAGCTTCTAGAGAACTGTATTCCTTGACTCATTCCTCCCTTCAAACTCTTTAAAGCCAGCAAGTTCTTCTCAACTTGGCATCACTCTGACCTTGCTTCTATCATCCTGTATCTGTCTTTGACTCTGACTCTTATGCCTCCCATTTCCACTTTTAAGGACCCTTGTTATTTCTTTAAGCCCATCAGGAAAATTCAGGATAATCTCCCTATTTTGGTATCAGCTGATTAGCAATCTTAATCCTGTCTTTAACTTTGATTGCCCTTTGCCATGCAACCTAACATATTCATAAATACTGGAGATGAGGATGCGATCATCTTTGGGGGCCATTATTCTACCTACTATAGTCTCTAAAAGTTCCTCCAGCATTTCCTTCTGAAAACTCATATAAATGCGATCTTTATTCATCAAAACAAGATTTCACTTCACTCTTTCAAAACTTTCCCAAGATAGTAGCTTCTTGGCAGCATGCTACTGTGAAAAAGCACTGAGTAGGATTCAAAAAGCTTAAATACAAGTTCTAGATATACCACTAATTAAATCAATATATTGAACATTTGTGAACCTCAACTTCCTTTGCTTGTAAAACAAAGGCAATAAATAGTAGACAACTTGACCAGCTCACAGAATGTTGTGATGACCCAATGAGTGACTTGGAAAGTCCTTTAAAACGATTAAGTTGGACAAATGGCAGGTCAAAGAACAGTAATGTAAACTTTAGAGATACATTGACCTGTATTGAAATCCTGGCTCTTCATATGACTTTGGGCTAGCTTCTTAAATTCTCCAAAGAGATTTTGCTATCTATAAAATAAAGCTAACCCCTCAGGGGCATTAGACTTAAATAAGACGAAACATGTAAAAGTGCTTAGAACAGTGCTGAAACTGCATTCTAAGCTCTCATTTCGATAATTAACAAATGATCGTACTAATTTGCTTACTGAGTTTTTCAAAATTTTAATTTTAAGGGAAGTAAGATATCTTATTGT